>NC_136619.1:3697960-3702237 GCF_933228915.1 Telmatherina bonti | reverse complement strand
TGTTGCAGTTCCACACGCACAGATCCAGACAGATCCAAGTAAACGGTGATTGTGTCTCTGTCTGTGGTTTGCAGCAGGGGTGGTCTCACGCAGCCGGAGTTCAGTTTCATATCCCCTCCATTGTTCTGCTGCTCACATGCATGCAGAGTGTTTCCACATGTTGTTCCTCACCAGCGCCCTCTGCAGGCGATCACCGGGAACAGCAGCACATGTTCACATTCTGCTCCGGGTTTCTGGCTGCTTGGAGCTCAGCCTGGCAGCCTTCCTTAAAAATCAGCTTTTATTCATATCTACTATCTTTGTAATAAATAAAACTGTCTGGTTGGAGCTCAGCCTGGCAGCCTTCCTTAAAATTCAGCTCCTATTTATTATCTTATAACAAAACCGTGTTAATCAGGGTTTAATAGGAATAAACTGATCTAAAACAAACGTGAGATTCTTACGGAAGTGAAACTAGTGCGACAGAGATAAACACAGGAAATCACTCTTTCTTCTTCTACTGATGTCTGCAGGACGTCAGAACGATTGGTTCCATCCCAGCATGACCTGCCTGTAAACGCTGGTCATGATGGGACAAATGGCACCACGCAGATTAATCCTTCTGACATGTGAAGATCTGCTGTCATGTGATCTCCTGCCCCGTCAGGACCTGGAGCTGCTGGAGTCCGTGCTGCGTTCGGGCGCTCCGGAGACCTGGGACGGTTGCGGCGTGAACCCATCCTCCAGCCTCAGCCGGCAGGAGCGCAGCAGGCAGCTGTGGGAAGACATGAGCACCGTGGAGGAAGACTCCAGCAAGCTCAACGCCCTGCAGCTTCGCCTGGACGAGTCCCAGAAAGTCCTGCTGAAGGAGAGAGAGTAAGTTGTGTCATCTTTCACAGCTGCTCTGCTGCCGTCAGCAGGAAAGCTGTTCATCCAGGCGTGGTTGTTCCTGCCTGACACGTCTGTCTCCCTGTCTGCGCTGAAACGTCTCGTGTTTGCGTCCTCTGCAGAGACAAGCTGGCGCTGAGTAAAAGCATCGAGCGGCTGGAGGCCGAGCTCAGTCAGTGGAAGCTGAAGTACGAGGAGCTCGGTAAGAGCCGGCAGGAGGCCTTGAAGCAGGTGAGAACTTTTTCTGACTCGTCCTGGCACTTTAGCTTCCTGGTGGATGGAGACAAACTGAACCTCGCCGCCATGGTGAATGCTTGTTCATACTAACGTAGAGAATCAGCGGTTGGAACTAAACACTGGCGGAGCTAAAGAGAAAGAGGCTGAAAAGGAGGGAAGTCCTGGGGTTGGCGCTGGACAGAGAGCAGCTTCCCAGGAAAACGGCAGGATCAAAGGAAGTCACGTCATGGCTGGTCCGATGGAGCCGGGGTCCGGGGAAAACCACCGCGTGCTTCAGCAAAGCTGCACGGCGGGGCAGCATTTCCCTCAGGGACCCCGGACCGGCGTGAGCAGGCGGCATTTCCACCCACAGGATCTTTCTGCATTTCCGCTGATCTCCGCCGGCAGCTTGGAAGACGCTGGCGCCTGGAAGGCTTTAACCTCCATATCGGCACGTTTCCAGCTGTGGAGCTCATGTTTCTGACGGGGTGTCCAGTACTCTGCGGCACTCTGCTGTGTGGTTGGTCCAGACGTGAGGGAATGATGCATCACCGCTGATCTGTGTCTCAGTTCTACAAACATCTGCTTGGCCTTTGTCTTCCGAAAGAAATCCTTCCTCAGGGATTCTCGGTGTGTTCTCTGGACGTTCTCAGTCGCCTAAGAATACCGACTCAGTCGCAGGTCTCGTTGAAACGGGGAATTGTCTGAAATCTGCCGGACCTGGCCCTCCAGGACCAGGACTTAGGCTCCGCTGCCATCCTGCTACTCAGCGCAATCACAACCGAAGATCCCAGGATGTGATGAGTATCCCTCAGCTCTGAGCTTGGAAAAAGTTTGTTCTCTAAGTGGCTCAGCTGGAGTAGGATCCAACCGCCTTCCTCCCATCGGGGGGTTTAGAGTCGTTCTGTGTTTTTACTGTCTGCAACCGGAGCTTCGTGTTGATTCGTGTCTCGTGTGTCTCATTGGGACCATCTGTAGAAAGGTGGCAGATGAAGAAGAACTGGTGGAGAAGATGTCCCAGAAAGCCACAACCCTGGATGTTAAACTTCCAGTCATGTTCTATGAAGGACAGTTTACTGATAATGAATTAATGATTAGCTATTGACAATGTTGTTGTACCGTATGTTTTATTGTCCAGTCAGATACGTAGAGGATGCTAAAGATCTGGCTTTCTGTCTGTCTTCATCTCTCTTGACATCGTTCAGCTCAGCCTGTTGAAGGAGATGCATCAGGATGAACTCGGACGCATTTCTGAAGACCTGGAGGATGAACTGGGAGCTCGAACCAGTATGGACAAGAAACTGGCAGAGCTACGAGCTGAGGTGAGCAACACGTGCTAAAAGAAGCGTCAAATTCATTCCACAAACAAAACAACGCCTCTGTTTAACATTTGACCAGTTTTATTGAAGCCCCCCGAGGGATCCTTTCCAGTTAGCTTAACCAGGCTTAGCCATTAAAACAAGCTGTTCAGTTGTTTCCTGTCTACACAAAAATAGTTCTAGGTATGAGTATAGTGGTACTAGGTATGAGTATAGTGGTACTAGGAAGGAGTATAGTGGTACAAGGAATGAGTATAGTGGTACTAGGTATGAGTATAGTGGTACTAGGTATGAGTAGAGTGGTACTAGGAATGAGTAGAGTGGTACTAGGAATGAGTAGAGTGGTACTAGGTATGAGTATAGTGGTACTAGGAATGAGTATAGTGGTACTAGGTATGAGTATAGTGGTACTAGGTATGAGTCAATGGGTACTAGGAATGAGTATAGTGGTACTAGGAATGAGTATAGTGGTACTAGGTATGAGTATAGTGGTACTAGGTATGAGTATAGTGGTACTATATATGAGTCAATGGGTACTAGGAGTGAGTAAAGTGGTTGTAGGTATGAGTATAGTGGTACTATATATGAGTCAATTGGGTACTAGGAATGAGTAAAGTGGTTCAATGAATGAGTAGAGTGGTGCTAGGAATGAGTAGAGTGGTACTAGGAATCAGTATTGTGGTACTAGGTATGAGTATATTGGTACTAGGTATGAGTATAGTGGTACTAGGTATGAGTCAATGGGTACTAGGAATTAGTAAAGTGGTTCTAGGTTCTAGGAATGAGTATAGTAGTACTAGATATGAGTAAAGTGGTTCTAGGAATGAGTATAGTGGTACTATATATGAGTCAACTGGGTACTAGGAATGAGTAAAGTGGTTCTATGAATGAGTAGAGTGGTACTAGCAATGAGTATAGTGATACTAGGTATGAGTATATTGGTACTAGGTATGAGTATAGTGGTAGTAGGAATGAGTATAGTGGTACTAGGAATCAGTATTGTGGTACTAGGTATGAGTATATTGGTACTGGGTATGAGTGTAGTGGTACTAGGTATGAGTCAGTGGGTACTAGGAATGAGTATGTGGTACTAGGTATGAGTGTAGTGGTACTAGGTATGAGTCAATGGGTACTAGGAATGAGTATAGTAGTACTAGGTATGAGTGTAGTGGTACTAGGTATGAGTCAGTGGGTACTAGGAATGAGTATAGTGGTACTAGGTATGAGTGTAGTGGTACTAGGTATGAGTCAATGGGTACTAGGAATGAGTATAGTAGTACTAGGTATGAGTGTAGTGGTACTAGGTATGAGTCAATGGGTACTAGGAATGAGTATAGTAGTACTAGGTATGAGTGTAGTGGTACTAGGTATGAGTCAGTGGGTACTAGGAATGAGTATAGTGGTACTAGGTATGAGTGTAGTGGTACTAGGTATGAGTCAATGGGTACTAGGAATGAGTATAGTAGTACTAGGTATGAGTAAGGACCAGAATCCATCTGTCATCGAGAAACAAGTGGAACAAACTGGAGATGAAAGTCTTTACCACATGGATATGGACTGCGATGGTCAACTGTGATGGACCGGTAACGCGTCCTGTAAAGCTTTTGACGCGTCCTGTAAAGCTTTTAACGCGTCCTGTAAAGCTTTTAACGTGTCCTGTAAAGCTTATGACTTGTCCTGTACAGCTTTTAACGCGTCCCATACAGCTTTTAACGCGTCCTGTAAAGCTTTTAACGTGTCCTGTAAAGCTTATGACTTGTCCTGTACAGCTTTTAACGCGTCCCGTACAGCTTTTAACGCGTCCCGTACAGCTTTTAACGCGTCCTGTACAGCTTTTAACGCGTCCTGTACAGCTTTTAACGCGTCCTGTACAGC
>NC_136619.1:3615460-3692960 GCF_933228915.1 Telmatherina bonti | reverse complement strand
GTATGCTTGGTCCTGCCATGGTGTGCTTGGTCCTGTCATGGTGTGCTTGGTCCTGTCATGGTGTGATGGTCCAGCCATGGTGTGCTTGGTCCTGTCATGGTGTGATGGTCCTGTCATGGTGTGATGGTCCTGTCATGGTGTGATGGTCCTGTCATGGTGTGATGGTCCTTTCATGGTGTGCTTGGTCCTGTCATGGTGTGATGGTCCAGCCATGGTGTGCTTGGTCCTGTCATGGTGTGCTTGGTCCTGTCATGGTGTGATGGTCCTGTCATGGCGTGATGGTCCAGCCATGGTGTGCTTGGTCCTGTCATGGTGTGATGGTCCTGTCATGGTGTGATGGTCCTGTCATGGTGTGATGGTCCTGTCATGGTGTGCTTGGTCCTGCCATGGTGTGCTTGGTCCTGTCATGGTGTGATGGTCCTGTCATGGTGTGCTTCGTCCTGTCATGGTGTGATGGTCCTGTCATGGCGTGATGGTCCTGTCATGGCGTGATGGTCCTGTCATGGCGTGATGGTCCTGTCATGGCGTGATGGTCCTGTCATGGTGTGCTTGGTCCTGTCATGGTGTGCTTGGTCCTGTCATGGTGTGATGGTCCTGTCATGGTGTGCTTCGTCCTGTCATGGTGTGATGGTCCTGTCATGGTGTGATGGTCCTGTCATGGTATGCTTGGTCCTGTCATGGTGTGCTTGGTCCTGCCATGGTGTGCTTGGTCCTGTCATGGTGTGCTTGGTCCTGTCATGGTGTGATGGTCCAGCCATGGTGTGCTTGGTCCTGTCATGGTGTGATGGTCCTGTCATGGTGTGATGGTCCTTTCATGGTGTGCTTGGTCCTGTCATGGTGTGATGGTCCAGCCATGGTGTGCTTGGTCCTGTCATGGTGTGCTTGGTCCTGTCATGGTGTGCTTGGTCCTGTCATGGTGTGATGGTCCTGTCATGGCGTGATGGTCCAGCCATGGTGTGCTTGGTCCTGTCATGGTGTGATGGTCCTGTCATGGTGTGATGGTCCTGTCATGGTGTGATGGTCCTGTCATGGTGTGATGGTCCTGTCATGGTGTGCTTGGTCCTGCCATGGTGTGCTTGGTCCTGTCATGGTGTGATGGTCCTGTCATGGCGTGATGGTCCTGTCATGGCGTGATGGTCCTGTCATGGCGTGATGGTCCTGTCATGGCGTGATGGTCCTGTCATGGTGTGCTTGGTCCTGTCATGGTGTGCTTGGTCCTGTCATGGTGTGATGGTCCTGTCATGGTGTGCTTGGTCCTGTCATGGTGTGCTTGGTCCTGTCATGGTGTGATGGTCCTGTCATGGTGTGCTTGGTCCTGCCATGGTGTGATGGTCCTGCCATGGTGTGATGGTCCTGTCATGGTGTGCTTGGTCCTGTCATGGTGTGATGGTCCTGTCATGGTGTGATGGTCCTTTCATGGTGTGCTTGGTCCTGTCATGGTGTGATGGTCCTGCCATGGTGTGATGGTCCTGCCATGGTGTGCTTGGTCCAGCCATGGTGTGATAGTCCAGCCATGGTGTGCTTGGTCCTGCCATGGTGTGATGGTCCTGCCATGGTGTGATGGTCCAGCCATGGTGTGCTTGGTCCTGTGTGCTTGGTCCTGTCATGGTGTGATGGTCCTGTCATGGTGTGATGGTCCAGCCATGGTGTGCTTGGTCCTGTCATGGTGTGATGGTCCCGTCATGGTGTGATGGTCCAGCCATGGTATGCTTGGTCCTGCCATGGTGTGCTTGGTCCTGTCATGGTGTGATGGTCCCGTCATGGTGTGATGGTCCAGCCATGGTGTGCTTGGTCCTGTCATGGTGTGATGGTCCCGTCATGGTGTGATGGTCCAGCCATGGTATGCTTGGTCCTGTCATGGTGTGCTTGGTCCTGTCATGGTGTGCTTGGTCCTGTCATGGTGTGCTTGGTCCTGTCATGGTGTGCTTGGTCCTGTCATGGTGTGATGGTCCAGCCATGGTGTGTTTGGTCCAGCCATGGTGTGCTTGGTCCTGCCATGGTGTGATGGTCCTGTCATGGTGTGCTTGGTCCTGTCATGGTGTGCTTGGTCCTGTCATGGTGTGCTTGGTCCTGTCATGGCGTGATGGTCCAGCCATGGTGTGATGGTCCAGCCATGGTGTGCTTGGTCCTGCCATGGTGTGATGGTCCTGCCATGGTGTGCTTGGTCCAGCCATGGTGTAATGGTCCAGCCATGGTGTGCTTGGTCCAGCCATGGTGTGATGGTCCAGCCATGGTGTGCTTGGTCCAGCCATGGTGTGATGGTCCTGCCATGGTGTGCTTGGTCCAGCCATGGTGTGATGGTCCAGCCATGGTGTGCTTGGTCCTGCCATGGTGTGATGGTCCTGCCAGGGTGTGCTTGGTCCAGCCATGGTGTGATGGTCCTGCCATGGTGTGCTTGGTCCAGCCATGGTGTGCTTGGTCCAGCCATGGTGTGATGGTCCAGCCATGGTGTGCTTGGTCCAGCCATGGTGTGATGGTCCAGCCATGGTGTGCTTGGTCCAGCCATGGTGTGATGGTCCAGCCATGGTGTGCTTGGTCCAGCCATGGTGTGATGGTCCAGCCATGGTGTGCTTGGTCCAGCCATGGTGTGATGGTCCAGCCATGGTGTGCTTGGTCCAGCCATGGTGTGATGGTCCAGCCATGGTGTGCTTGGTCCAGCCATGGTGTGATGGTCCTGCCATGGTGTGCTTGGTCCAGCCATGGTGTGATGGTCCAGCCATGGTGTGCTTGGTCCAGCCATGGTGTGATGGTCCAGCCATGGTGTGCTTGGTCCAGCCATGGTGTGATGGTCCTGCCATGGTGTGCTTGGTCCAGCCATGGTGTGATGGTCCTGCCATGGTGTGCTTGGTCCAGCCATGGTGTACTTGGTGGCAGTTTCCAACCAGCAGCCTGTGGATGGAACTGGAGAACGCCTCTGGTCGGGTGGTCAGTGGGAATTCGGAGTACATACCAGCGGGAATGACGTTGAGCAGCCAGGAAGGAAACTCTGGGCTTGCATGTGTGAGCTCTGAGCGCCTCATGGAAGACCCTCTGGGGCCGTCTGCCATCAAAGCCACCTATCCTTGGTCTTATTTAAGGGCCATGTTTCCGAGCCGTACAGCAGGATGGGGAGTTGTAGATACGGAGCTTCGTCGTGCGTGAGGTAGTCTGGTGCTGCCAGAGTGGTTTCCAGAGAGACCGCAGAGCTGATGCTGCCAGGGTTCTGCAGATAATCTCTGGTTTTAGGTCCCCGTTGGCTGTCACTGTGTACCATAGGTACAGAAAACTCTTGACAGGCTCCATGAAGTCATTATCAACAGCAGGGGAGGTGGAGCTGGTCCATCCCCGACATACAAGAATTAGCTGACTGTAGGAGGTGCTGAGCAGGATGGTGTCGTCGGCATATTCCAGGTTGGTCAGGTGGTAGTTGCCCAGGGACACCCTGGGGGTCTGCTCACAACCCCAATACATTGGGAAGTTGATGATGCAGTTAAGAAGGTCTGGGGCAGCCACGCAGCCCTGGTGTACACCACAGGATGAGAAGCAGTCAGAGTCTGCTGTTAATACGGACACAGCTCTCTGCACGGCTAAGCTGCAGGTCAGTAATCGTAGGTGGGACCATTTTTATTCTTCATGTTAATTTTTGTCCTGTTGTCTTTTTGTTGCTGAGTCTCCAGAGTTCCAGTCTAAAGACCGGATGGCGACTGGAACTGTGGCGGCAGTAAATGTCACCTGGTAAAATAACACGAAGAAGCAGCTGATGAAATGAACTGGTTTAATACGCGTGTCTCCTTTTTATGACAACATGATCTGCTCTAAGAATAGTCTCAGACAGAAGGAAAGAGCTCCTGTAGGTCAGGGAAAGTCACACATTGGTTTTGTGGCTTTCTTGGAGATTTAAGAATATCTAAGAACCCTGAAGTGAGCTAAGTGTCCCAGTTAATGAGCCATGTTGGGATCCCAGTTTCCTTCTCATCTGTTTCCTCATCCCTGCATCCTGCCCTCCCACCCTGCTTTTAATCCCCCCCACTGTTCAGCTAGATTCATCTTTCAGTCAGAAACACTGTGAAGAGGTTGACTTACGAAGCAGTCTAGAAAAGCAGAAGTTTCCAATGACTTTATGTCATCTTGATTTTCATTCATCCAGCTGTCTCCTATCTGCTCTCTCAGCGTCTGTTTTCAGAACCGGACACGGCTGCAGCTCAGGCTGATTCCAGCCACCTTTTATTTTGATTTTCCCTCCAAATTTTCATGTTTTTATTGATTCATCAGAAAATATCTGCTGCATCTTTTAGGATATGAGGTATCTCATGATTCCATTCACTTTTGATTCAGGGTGCGGCAATTCGATGATGAAACTGTTATCAGGGCTTTCATGCATCTGAAGGCTTTTTCTCACTCTGAGGCTCCATCATACTGCCACACTATATATTCCACTCAGTATGCAATAATTAACCAGTAACCAGACTAATTTGTCTTTGATGTGGAACCACAAATAGAGGCAACATGTACAAAACATGTTTTCCATATTGATTTTAAATTTTGAATCATCAGGGAAAATGTCTCAGGAACAAGACACGGGGTAGAATGCATGTTTGTAGTATTAATTCAATTCAATTCAACTTTATTTATATAGCGTCAATGCCATCTCAAGACGCTTTACAGACAGAGGGGAAAACATAATGAAGGCCAATTCATAACAGCCTATATAAGGAAACCAACAGATTGAGTTGAGTCCAACTCAATCTCCCATCCTGAGCAAGCACACTGGCGACAGTGGGAAGGAAAAAACTCCCTTTTAACAGGAAGGAAACCTCCGGCAGAACCCGGCTCAAGGACAGGCAGCCATCTGCCTCTGCTATTACTATTATACTTTATTTAAGTGACTTCCACTTGCAGTAAGTCTTGTCCAGGTCTCATGTCAATAAAAACCTAAATGTTTGCAGCTGATCACCTTCAAACCCGGTGAGTAAATCTCAGGTCAGTAACAGTGTCTGCAAGGCTAGCTGCTAGCTTCCTGCTAGCTTCCTGCTGTCTCTGTTATTTCCTGTCTGCCGCCCAGACTCTTCAGGGGGATGGACCGGTCCGTCTCCAAAGTGTCCGAGCGACAGCTGGACTTTTATTCTTCTTACTACACTTTACAGCTGTGTTTCTGTCATTTAATTATAATGAAAAATAATCATTTTTTATGAGTCATAAATAAATCGGCACATCGAATCAATTAAATAGTCACTCCTTGATGAAGTCATTCATGTATGACTCGTGGTTTAACCAGCTGGGGAAGTAATGGGTCATCTGAGTCCAGACAGGTGCTGGGTGGACGTCTGAAATCTGTCTGTCTCTCCACAGGAGCTGGCTGATCTTCGCCACATCCACGCCAAGCTGAAGAAGCAGTTCCAGGAGAAGACCGCAGAGCTTGCCCACGCTAACCGCAGGGTGGAGAGCCACGACACGGAGGTCAAAAAGCTTCGACTGAGGGTGGAGGAGCTCAAGAAGGAGTTGGGACAGGCGGAGGACGAGGTAGGACCATGACTGAAGGGTGGTGTCTTCCATCAGTCTGACTGCTGCCTGTCACAGAACAGAAACTCTGATTTTCACCATTTCTACTAGGTGTGTGTGTGTGTGTGTGTGTGTGTGTGTGTGTGTGTGTGTGTGTGTGTGTGTGTGTGTGGGTGAGAGAGAGAACCACTGACAGATTATTTCACACACCTGGTGCTGCTGTAAATATACGGTGGCTGTCAGCGGCCAAAACTCTTCTAGACATGTTTGCTCTGAGAGTGGTCTTTCATGGTCCTTTTTAAGGTGTTACACAAATGGTCTTCCAGCTCCTGTCAAACAAAGTCTGATCTGCAGTTTTAAAGTTCCCCCAATGGACTGGGATTAGGATCTAAAAGGTTTCTGTGTTTATTATGACCAGATCCAGACCTGCTGGAAGAAACAGTCAGGTTGTTTTTCAGGTTGACTGCTCAGCGGTTAAACATAAAGAAGGGTGGAATATCTGTCTGAATTCTTAATAAATCCTTTTAAGCTCATTTTGGTTGTTTTTTTCAAGGAAAAAAATGTCTTACTTCAGGAATTTTTGTAAAAATCCTGAAGGTGGAGTTGAGATCCAGACAAACAGTGCTGCTAAAAGAAATATTCATCTTTTCTGTTCAGTTTGCCGCAAACTTTCTCATGTTTGAAAGTGGTCCTGATCAGAATTTGTCCAGCTTGCCGAGGGTCTTTATGTGCTTCTTCTCCTTGTCAAGTCACTTGTCACTGACATGCTTGGTAATGGTTGGTAATGTGTTGGTGGTTTTGGTGATGGTTGGTGATGTTTGGTGATGTTGGTGATTTTGGTGATGGTTGGTGATGTTGGTGATGGTTGGTGATGGTTGGTGATGTTGGTGATCGTTATTGACGGTTGGTGATATTGGTGATGGTTGGTGATGGTTAGTGATGTTAGTGATGGTTGGTGATGTTTGGTGATGGTTGGTGATGGTTGGTGATGTTGGCCTGTTGGTGATTTTGATGTGTTGGGGATGTTTGGTGATGATTGTTGATGTTGGGGATGTTGGTGATCGTTATTGACGGTTGGTGATATTGGTGATGTTGGTGATGGTTGGTGATGGTTAGTGATGTTGGTGATCGTTATTGACGGTTGGTGATATTGGTGATGGTTGGTGATGGTTGGTGATGGTTAGTGATGTTAGTGATGGTTGGTGATGTTTGGTGATGGTTGGTGATGGTTGGTGATGTTGGCCTGTTGGTGATTTTGATGTGTTGGGGATGTTTGGTGATGATTGTTGATGTTGGGGATGTTGGTGATCGTTAGTGATGGTTGGTGATGTTTGGTGGTGTTGGTGATGGTTGGTGATGTTGGCCTGTTGGTAATGTTAGTCTGTTGGTAATGTTGGTGATGTTTGTGATGGTTGGTGATGTTGGTGATGTTGGTGATGGTTGGTGATGTTGGTGATGGTTGGTGATGTTGGTGATCGTTATTGACGGTTGGTGATATTGGTGATGTTGGTGATGTTGGTGATGGTTGGTGATGGTTAGTGATGTTAGTGATGGTTGGTGATGTTGGTGATGGTTGGTGATGGTTAGTGATGTTAGTGATGGTTGGTGATGTTGGTGATGGTTGGTGATGTTGGCCTGTTGGTGATTTTGATGTGTTGGGGATGTTGGTGATGGTTGGTGATGTTGGTGATGGTTGGTGATCGTTATTGACGGTTGGTGATATTGGTGATATTGGTGATGGTTGGTGATGGTTAGTGATGTTAGTGATGGTTGGTGATGTTGGTGATGGTTGGTGATGGTTAGTGATGTTAGTGATGGTTGGTGATGTTGGTGATGGTTGGTGATGGTTGGTGATGTTGGCCTGTTGGTGATTTTGATGTGTTGGGGATGTTTGGTGATGATTGTTGATGTTGGGGATGTTGGTGATCGTTAAGTGATGGTTGGTGATGTTTGGTGGTGTTGGTGATGGTTGGTGATGTTGGTGATGTTGGCCTGTTGGTGATTTTGATGTGTTGGGGATGTTTGGTAATGTTAGTCTGTTGGTAATGTTGGTGATGGTTTGTGATGTTTGTGATATTTGTGATGTTGGTGATGGTTGGTGATGGTTGGTGATGTTTGGTGATAGTTAGTGATGGTTGGTGATGGTTCGTGATGGTTAGTGATGGTTGGTGATGTTTGGTGATGGTTGGTGATGTTTGGTGATTTTGGTGATGGTTGGTGATGGGTGGTGATGTTTGGTGATTTTGGTGATGGTTGGTGATGGTTGGTGATGTTTGGTGATTTTGGTGATGGTTGGTGATGTTTGGTGATTTTGGTGATGGTTGGTGATGTTGGTGATGTTTGGTGATTTTGGTGATGGTTGGTGATGTTGGCCTGTTGGTGATTTTGATGTGTTGGGGATGTTTGGTGATGATTGTTGATGTTGGGGATGTTGGTGATCGTTATTGACGGTTGGTGATATTGGTGATGTTGGTGATGTTGGTGATGGTTGGTGATGGTTAGTGATGTTGGTGAACGTTATTGACGGTTGGTGATATTGGTGATGTTGGTGATGGTTGGTGATGGTTAGTGATCGTTAGTGATGGTTGGTGATGTTTGGTGATGGTTGGTAATGGTTGGTGATGTTGGTGAACGTTATTGACGGTTGGTGATATTGGTGATGTTGGTGATGGTTGGTGATGGTTAGTGATCATTAGTGATGGTTGGTGATGTTTGGTGATGGTTGGTAATGGTTGGTGATGTTGGCCTGTTGGTGATTTTGATGTGTTGGGGATGTTTGGTGATGATTGTTGATGTTGGGGATGTTTGGTGATGTTGGTGATGGTTGGTGATGTTTGGTGGTGTTGGTGATGGTTGGTGATGTTGGCCTGTTGGTGATTTTGATGTGTTGGGGATGTTTGGTGATGTTTGGTAATGTTAGTCTGTTGGTAATGTTGGTGATGTTGGTGATGGTTTGTGATGGTTTGTGATGGTTGGTGATGTTGGTGATGGTTAGTGATGGTTGGTGATGGTTGGTGATGTTTGGTGATTTTGGTGATGGTTGGTGATGGTTGGTGATGTTGGTGATGTTTGGTGATTTTGGTGATGGTTGGTGATGTTCGCCTGTTGGTGATTTTGATGTGTTGGGGAAGTTTGGTGATGTTTGGTAATGTTGGTCTGTTGGTAATGTCAGTCTGTTGGTAATGTTGGTGATGGTTTGTGATGTTTGTGATATTTGTGATGTTGGTGATGGTTGGTGATGGTTGGTGATGTTTGGTGATAGTTAGTGATGTTGGTGATGGTTAGTGATGGTTGGTGATGGTTCGTGATGGTTAGTGATGGTTGGTGATGTTTGGTGATGGTTGGTGATGTTTGGTGATTTTGGTGATGGTTGGTGATGGGTGGTGATGTTTGGTGATTTTGGTGATGGTTGGTGATGGTTGGTGATGGTTGGTGATGTTTGGTGATTTTGGTGATGGTTGGTGATGTTTGGTGATTTTGGTGATGGTTGGTGATGTTGGTGATGTTTGGTGATTTTGGTGATGGTTGGTGATGTTGGCCTGTTGGTGATTTTGATGTGTTGGGGATGTTTGGTGATGATTGTTGATGTTGGGGATGTTGGTGATCGTTATTGACGGTTGGTGATATTGGTGATGTTGGTGATGTTGGTGATGGTTGGTGATGGTTAGTGATGTTGGTGAACGTTATTGACGGTTGGTGATATTGGTGATGTTGGTGATGGTTGGTGATGGTTAGTGATCGTTAGTGATGGTTGGTGATGTTTGGTGATGGTTGGTAATGGTTGGTGATGTTGGTGAACGTTATTGACGGTTGGTGATATTGGTGATGTTGGTGATGGTTGGTGATGGTTAGTGATCGTTAGTGATGGTTGGTGATGTTTGGTGATGGTTGGTAATGGTTGGTGATGTTGGCCTGTTGGTGATTTTGATGTGTTGGGGATGTTTGGTGATGATTGTTGATGTTGGGGATGTTTGGTGATGTTGGTGATGGTTGGTGATGTTTGGTGGTGTTGGTGATGGTTGGTGATGTTGGCCTGTTGGTGATTTTGATGTGTTGGGGATGTTTGGTGATGTTTGGTAATGTTAGTCTGTTGGTAATGTTGGTGATGTTGGTGATGGTTTGTGATGGTTTGTGATGGTTGGTGATGTTGGTGATGGTTAGTGATGGTTGGTGATGGTTGGTGATGTTTGGTGATTTTGGTGATGGTTGGTGATGGTTGGTGATGTTCGCCTGTTGGTGATTTTGATGTGTTGGGGAAGTTTGGTGATGTTTGGTAATGTTGGTCTGTTGGTAATGTTAGTCTGTTGGTAATGTTGGTGATGTTTGTGATGGTTGGTGATGTTGGTGATGTTGGTGATGGTTGGTGATGTTGGTGATGGTTGGTGATGTTGGTGATCGTTATTGACGGTTGGTGATATTGGTGATGTTGGTGATGTTGGTGATGGTTGGTGATGGTTAGTGATGTTAGTGATGGTTGGTGATGTTGGTGATGGTTGGTGATGGTTGGTGATGGTTGGTGATGTTCGCCTGTTGGTGATTTTGATGTGTTGGGGATGTTTGGTGATGTTTGGTAATGTTGGTCTGTTGGTAATGTTGGTGATGTTTGTGATGGTTGGTGATGGTGGTGATGGTTGGTGATGTTGGTGATCGTTATTGACGGTTGGTGATATTGGTGATGTTGGTGATGTTGGTGATGGTTGGTGATGGTGGTGATCGTTATTGACGGTTGGTGATATTGGTGATGTTGGTGATGTTGGTGATGGTTGGTGATGGTTAGTGATGTTAGTGATGGTTGGTGATGTTGGTGATGGTTGGTGATGGTTAGTGATGTTAGTGATGGTTGGTGATGTTGGTGATGGTTGGTGATGTTGGCCTGTTGGTGATTTTGATGTGTTGGGGATGTTTGGTGATGATTGTTGATGTTGGGGATGTTGGTGATCGTTAAGTGATGGTTGGTGATGTTTGGTGGTGTTGGTGATGGTTGGTGATGTTGGCCTGTTGGTGATTTTGATGTGTTGGGGATGTTTGGTGATGTTTGGTAATGTTAGTCTGTTGGTAATGTTGGTGATGTTGGTGATGGTTTGTGATGGTTTGTGATGGTTTGTGATGTTGGTGATGGTTAGTGATGTTGGTGATGGTTAGTGATGGTTGGTGATGGTTGGTGATGTTTGGTGATTTTGGTGATGGTTGGTGATGGTTGGTGATGTTGGTGATGTTTGGTGATTTTGGTGATGGTTGGTGATGGTTGGTGATGTTCGCCTGTTGGTGATTTTGATGTGTTGGGGATGTTTGGTGATGTTTGGTAATGTTCGTCTGTTGGTAATGTTAGTCTGTTGATAATGTTGGTGATGTTTGTGATGGTTGGTGATGTTGGTGATGTTGGTGATGGTTGGTGATGTTGGTGATGGTTGGTGATGTTGGTGATCGTTATTGACGGTTGGTGATATTGGTGATATTGGTGATGTTGGTGATGGTTGGTGATGGTTAGTGATGTTAGTGATGGTTGGTGATGTTGGTGATGGTTGGTGATGGTTAGTGATGTTAGTGATGGTTGGTGATGTTGGTGATGGTTGGTGATGGTTGGTGATGTTGGCCTGTTGGTGATTTTGATGTGTTGGGGATGTTTGGTGATGATTGTTGATGTTGGGGATGTTGGTGATCGTTAAGTGATGGTTGGTGATGTTTGGTGGTGTTGGTGATGGTTGGTGATGTTGGTGATTTTGGCCTGTTGGTGATTTTGATGTGTTGGGGATGTTTGGTAATGTTAGTCTCTTGGTAATGTTGGTGATGGTTTGTGATGTTTGTGATATTTGTGATGTTGGTGATGGTTGGTGATGGTTGGTGATGTTTGGTGATGGTTAGTGATGTTGGTGATGGTTCGTGATGGTTAGTGATGGTTGGTGATGTTTGGTGATGTTTGCTGATGGTTGGTGATGTTTGGTGATTTTGGTGATGGTTGGTGATGGTTGGTGATGTTTGGTGATTTTGGTGATGGTTGGTGATGTTTGGTGATGGTTGGTGATGGTTGGTGATGTTTGGTGATTTTGGTGATGGTTGGTGATGGTTGGTGATGTTTGGTGATTTTGGTGATGGTTGGTGATGGTTGGTGATGTTGGTGATGTTTGGTGATTTTGGTGATGGTTGGTGATGGTTGGTGATGTTGGTGATGTTGGTGATGGTTGGTGATGTTGGTGATGGTTGGTGATGTTGGTGATCGTTATTGACGGTTGGTGATATTGGTGATATTGGTGATGTTGGTGATGGTTGGTGATGGTTAGTGATGTTAGTGATGGTTGGTGATGTTGGTGATGGTTGGTGATGGTTAGTGATGTTAGTGATGGTTGGTGATGTTGGTGATGGTTGGTGATGGTTGGTGATGTTGGCCTGTTGGTGATTTTGATGTGTTGGGGATGTTTGGTGATGATTGTTGATGTTGGGGATGTTGGTGATCGTTAAGTGATGGTTGGTGATGTTTGGTGGTGTTGGTGATGGTTGGTGATGTTGGTGATTTTGGCCTGTTGGTGATTTTGATGTGTTGGGGATGTTTGGTAATGTTAGTCTCTTGGTAATGTTGGTGATGGTTTGTGATGTTTGTGATATTTGTGATGTTGGTGATGGTTGGTGATGGTTGGTGATGTTTGGTGATGGTTAGTGATGTTGGTGATGGTTCGTGATGGTTAGTGATGTTTGGTGATGTTTGCTGATGGTTGGTGATGTTTGGTGATTTTGGTGATGGTTGGTGATGGTTGGTGATGTTTGGTGATTTTGGTGATGGTTGGTGATGTTTGGTGATGGTTGGTGATGTTTGGTGATTTTGGTGATGGTTGGTGATGGTTGGTGATGTTTGGTGATTTTGGTGATGGTTGGTGATGTTGGTGATGTTTGGTGATTTTGGTGATGGTTGGTGATGGTTGGTGATGTTGGTGATTTTGGTGATTTTGGTGATGGTTGGTGATGTTGGTGATGTTTGGTGATGGTTGGTGATGGTTGGTGATGTTGGTGATGGTTGGTGATGGTTGGTGATGGTTGGTGATGTTGGTGATGTTTGGTGATGGTTGGTGATGGTTGGTGATGTTGGTGATGGTTGGTGATGGTTGGTGATGGTTAGTGATGTTGGTGATGGTTGGTGATGTTTTGTGATGTTTTGTGATGTTTGGTGATTTTGGTGATGGTTGGTGATGTTTGGTGATTTTGGTGATGGTTGGTGATGGTTGGTGATGTTTGGTGATGGTTGGTGATGGTTGGTAATGGTTGGTGATGTTTGGTGATGGTTAGTGATGTTGGTGATGGTTGGTGATGGTTGGTGATGTTTGGTGATTTTGGTGATGGTTGGTGATGTTTGGTGATTTTGGTGATGGTTGGTGATGTTGGTGATGTTTGGTGATTTTGGTGATGGTTGGTGATGGTTGGTGATGTTTGGTGATTTTGGTGATGGTTGGTGATGGTTGGTGATGTTGGTGATGTTTGGTGATTTTGGTGATGGTTGGTGATGGTTGGTGATGTTGGTGATTTTGGTGATGGTTGGTGATGTTTGGTGATTTTGGTGATGGTTGGTGATGGTTGGTGATGGTTGGTGATGTTTGGTGATGGTTAGTGATGTTGGTGATGGTTGGTGATGTTGGTGATGGTTAGTGATGTTGGCCTGTTGGTGATTTTGATGTGTTGGGGATGTTTGGTGAAGGACCAGCAAGTGTTGAGATGGATGTGTGTTTTGCCCCAGCAGAGAAGCAGCTGGGTAAATTTTGGCTTTAGTTTGTGTTCTTGCAGTGAAGGAAGAAGCATGTATATAACATATCCATGGTGCATGTATGGAAAATGTTGTTTTTCTACATCATTCTCGTGTGTACAGTGAGATAAATACCATCATGAGCAGTGAATAATTATCTGCAAGGAAGAAGAATATCTGAAGTGAGCAGGTGCAGCAGAAGTCTTCACTGTTCTTGTTGTAAATAAAGCATTGTTGTTTTTGTGTTGCTAGCTGGACGAGTCTCATAACCAGACGAGGAAGCTGCAGAGGTCTCTGGATGAGCAGGTGGAACAAACAGAGAATCTACAAGTACAACTGGAACACCTGCAATCAAGGTGAGACACAACATCACAGCTAAATGCCTGACTGCAGCTCAAGCTCACATCGAAACCTTCTTCCAACATTGACACCAAGCTGAAGTCTGAGAACAATAGAGGCAAACCACTAAAACATCTCTCCATCCTCATGTCCATCCTGAGGCAGGATGCAGGAACAGACAAAGACTTGATGTGACCTGCAGCTGGGTGTCTCTAGATTCCCTCCACCTCCATTAGCAGCAGCTTGCAGATGAACATGCCACATCAGGATAAACTGTAGGTAGCATGAGGTGGTTACTCTGTCCGATGCCGAGCTCGTCGCCTGGTGACGGTTTCCACCGAGGAATCCGACTTCTCAGTGTGGTCCATCTTAAACCTGCTTAGTAAAAATCCACTGGAGCGAGCAAAATCCTCTCCTTTTGCCACCAACTGAGGATTCGCGATGCCGGGGACTCCCTCCTGATCACAACATGTTCTTCTGGTCCGACTTTCTCCCTCTACACCTCTGATATCCGTCTGCCACCAGCAGGTGTCATACCCGAGATAGAAGCCTCAACCGAGGCACGCTTCGTGTTCAGAAAGTCCTGTCAGCTGGAGGGGAAACTAAAACTGCTCCCTGTTTGCTCTGCAAATGCATCTCATCTCATCCATCCATCTCATCCATCCATCTCTCATCCCTCCATCTCATCCATCCATCTCTCATCCCTCCATCTCATCCCTCCATCTCATCCATCCATCTCTCATCCCTCCATCTCATCCATCCATCTCTCATCCCTCCATCTCATCCCTCCATCTCATCCATCCATCTCTCATCCCTCCATCTCATCCCTCCATCTCTCATCCCTCCATCTCATCCATCCATCTCTCATCCCTCCATCTCATCCATCCATCTCTCATCCCTCCATCTCATCCCTCCATCTCTCATCCCTCCATCTCATCCATCCATCTCTCATCCCCCATCTCATCCCCCCATCTCATCCCCCCATCTCATCCCCCCATCTCTCATCCATCCATCTCTCATCCCTCCATCTCATCCCCCATCTCATCCCCCATCTCATCCCCCATCTCATCCCCCCATGTCATCCATCCATCTCTCATCCCCCCATGTCATCCCCCCATCTCATCCATCCATCTCTCATCCCTCCATCTCATCCCCCATCTCATCCCATCTCATCCATCCATCTCTCATCCCCCATCTCATCCATCCATCTCTCATCCCCCATCTCATCCCCCCATCTCATCCCCCCATCTCATCCCCCCATCTCATCCCCCCATCTCTCATCCATCCATCTCTCATCCCTCCATCTCATCCCCCATCTCATCCCCCATCTCATCCCCCATCTCATCCCCCCATGTCATCCATCCATCTCTCATCCCCCCATGTCATCCCCCCATCTCATCCATCCATCTCTCATCCCTCCATCTCATCCCCCATCTCATCCCATCTCATCCATCCATCTCTCATCCCCCATCTCATCCATCCATCTCTCATCCCACATCTCATCCCCCCATCTCATCCATCCATCTCTCATCCCCCCATCTCATCCATCCATCTCTCATCCCTCCATCTCATCCCTCCATCTCATCCCCCCATCTCATCCATCCATCTCTCATCCCCCCATCTCATCCATCCATCTCTTATCCCCCCATCTCATCCCTCCATCTCATCCATCCATCTCTCATCCCCCCATGTCATCCCCCCATCTCATCCATCCATCTCTCATCCCTCCATCTCATCCATCCATCTCTCATCCCCCCATCTCATCCCTCCATCTCATCCATCCATCTCTCATCCCCCCATCTCATCCCTCCATCTCTCATCCCTCCATCTCATCCCCCATCTCATCCCATCTCATCCATCCATCTCTCATCCCCCATCTCATCCCCCCATGTCATCCCCCATCTCATCCCCCCATCTCATCCATCCATCTCTCATCCCCCCATCTCATCCATCCATCTCTCATCCCCCCATCTCATCCATCCATCTCTCATCCCCCCATCTCATCCATCCATCTCTCATCCCCCCATCTCATCCATCCATCTCTCATCCCCCATCTCATCCATCCATCTCTCATCCCACATCTCATCCCCCCATGTCATCCCCCATCTCATCCCCCATCTCATCCATCCATCTCTCATCCCCCCATCTCATCCATCCATCTCTCATCCCCCCATCTCATCCATCCATCTCTCATCCCCCCATCTCATCCATCCATCTCTCATCCCCCCATCTCATCCATCCATCTCTCATCCCCCATCTCATCCATCCATCTCTCATCCCACATCTCATCCCCCCATGTCATCCCCCATCTCATCCCCCCATCTCATCCATCCATCTCTCATCCCCCCATCTCATCCATCCATCTCTCATCCCCCCATCTCATCCCTCCATCTCATCCATCCATCTCTCATCCCCCCATGTCATCCCTCCATCTCATCCATCCATCTCTCATCCCCCCATCTCATCCCTCCATCTCATCCATCCATCTCTCATCCCCCCATCTCATCCATCCATCTCTCATCCCCCCATCTCATCCATCCATCTCTCATCCCACCATCTCATCCATCCATCTCTCATCCCCCCATCTCATCCATCCATCTCTCATCCCCCCATCTCATCCCTCCATCTCATCCATCCATCTCTCATCCCCCCATCTCATCCATCCATCTCTCATCCCCCCATCTCATCCATCCATCTCTCATCCCCCCATCTCATCCATCCATCTCTCATCCCCCCATCTCATCCCTCCATCTCATCCATCCATCTCTCATCCCCCCATCTCATCCATCCATCTCTCATCCCCCCATCTCATCCATCCATCTCTCATCCCCCCATCTCATCCATCCATCTCTCATCCCCCCATCTCATCCATCCATCTCTCATCCCTCCATCTCTCATCCCTCCATCTCATCCCCCCATCTCATCCCTCCATCTCATCCCTCCATCTCATCCATCCATCTCTCATCCCCCCATCTCATCCCTCCATCTCATCCATCCATCTCTCATCCCTCCATCTCATCCCCCCATCTCTCATCCCTCCATCTCATCCCCCCATCTCATCCCTCCATCTCATCCCCCATCTCATCCCCCCATCTCATCCATCCATCTCTCATCCCCCCATCTCATCCATCCATCTCTCATCCCCCCATCTCATCCATCCATCTCTCATCCCACATCTCATCCATCCATCTCTCATCCCACATCTCATCCATCCATCTCTCATCCCCCCATCTCATCCATCCATCTCTCATCCCTCCATCTCATCCCTCCATCTCATCCCCCCATCTCATCCATCCATCTCTCATCCCCCCATCTCATCCCTCCATCTCATCCATCCATCTCTCATCCCCCCATGTCATCCCTCCATCTCATCCATCCATCTCTCATCCCCCATCTCATCCCTCCATCTCATCCATCCATCTCTCATCCCTCCATCTCATCCCTCCATCTCATCCATCCATCTCATCCATCCATCTCTCATCCCCCCATGTCATCCCTCCATCTCATCCATCCATCTCTCATCCCCCCATCTCATCCATCCATCTCTCATCCCCCCATCTCATCCCTCCATCTCATCCATCCATCTCTCATCCCCCCATCTCATCCATCCATCTCTCATCCCCCATCTCATCTATCCATCTCTCATCCCCCATCTCATCCATCCATCTCTCATCCCCCCATCTCATCCATCCATCTCTCATCCCTCCATCTCATCCCTCCATCTCATCCCCCCATCTCATCCATCCATCTCATCCATCCATCTCTCATCCCCCCATCTCATCCCTCCATCTCATCCCTCCATCTCATCCATCCATCTCTCATCCCCCATCTCATCCATCCATCTCTCATCCCCCCATCTCATCCATCCATCTCTCATCCCTCCATCTCATCCCCCCATCTCATCCCTCCATCTCATCCCCCCATCTCATCCATCCATCTCATCCATCCATCTCTCATCCCCCCATCTCATCCCTCCATCTCATCCCTCCATCTCATCCCTCTATCTCATCCCCCCATCCTCATCCCCCCATGTCATCCATCCATCTCTCATCCCTCCATCTCATCCCATCTCATCCCCCCATGTCATCCATCCATCTCTCATCCCCCCATCTCATCCATCCATCTCTCATCCCCCCATCTCTCATCCCCCCATGTCATCCCCCCATCTCATCCATCCATCTCTCATCCCTCCATCTCATCCATCCATCTCATCCCCCATGTCATCCCCCCATCTCATCCATCCATCTCTCATCCCTCCATCTCATCCCCCCCATCTCATCCATCTCTCATCCCTCCATCTCATCCCCCCCATCTCATCCATCCATCTCTCATCCCTCCATCTCATCCCCCCCATCTCATCCATCCATCTCTCATCCATCCATCTCTCATCCCCCCATCTCATCCATCCATCTCTCATCCCCCCATCTCATCCATCCATCTCTCATCCCCCCATCTCTCATCCCCCCATCTCATCCATCCATCTCTCATCCCCCATCTCTCATCCCCCATCTCATCCCCCCATCCTCATCCCCCCATCTCATCCATCCATCTCTCATCCCCCATCTCATCCCCCCATCCTCATCCCCCCATCTCATCCATCCATCTCATCCCCCATCCTCATCCATCCATCTCTCATCCCCCCATCTCATCCCCCATCTCATCCCCCCATCCTCATCCCCCCATCTCATCCCCCCATCTCATCCATCCATCTCTCATCCCCCATCTCATCCCCCCATCCTCATCCCCCCATCTCATCCATCCATCTCATCCCCCCATCCTCATCCCCCCATCTCATCCATCCATCTCTCATCCCCCCATCTCATCCCCCATCTCATCCCCCCATCCTCATCCCCCCATCTCATCCCCCCATCCTCATCCCCCCATCTCATCCATCCATCTCTCATCCCCCCATCTCTCATCCCCCCATGTCATCCCCCATCTCATCCATCCATCTCTCATCCCCCCATCTCATCCATCCATCTCTCATCCCCCGATCCTCATCCCCCCATCTCAATCCTTCCATCCTCATCCCTCCATCCTCATCCCTCCATCTTAATCCCCCCATCTCATCCCCCGATCTCATCCATCCATCTCTCATCCCTCCATCTCTCATCCCTCCATCTCATCCCCCGATCTCATCCATCCATCTCTCATCCCCCCATCTCATCCCTCCATCTCATCCATCCATCTCTCATCCCCCCATGTCATCCCCCCATCTCATCCATCCATCTCTCATCCCTCCATCTCATCCATCCATCTCTCATCCCCCCATCTCATCCCTCCATCTCATCCATCCATCTCTCATCCCCCCATCTCATCCATCCATCTCTCATCCCCCATCTCATCTATCCATCTCTCATCCCCTCATGTCATCCCCCCATCTCATCTATCCATCTCTCATCCCCCCATGTCATCCCCCCATCTCATCCATCCATCTCTCATCCCCCGATCCTCATCCCCCCATCTCAATCCTTCCATCCCCATCCCTCCATCCTCATCCCTCCATCTTAATCCCCCCATCTCATCCCCCGATCTCATCCATCCATCTCTCATCCCTCCATCTCTCATCCCTCCATCTCATCCCCCGATCTCATCCATCCATCTCTCATCCCCCCATCTCATCCCTCCATCTCATCCATCCATCTCTCATCCCCCCATGTCATCCCCCCATCTCATCCATCCATCTCTCATCCCTCCATCTCATCCCTCCATCTCATCCATCCATCTCTCATCCCCCCATCTCATCCCTCCATCTCATCCATCCATCTCTCATCCCCCCATCTCATCCATCCATCTCTCATCCCCCCATCTCATCCCTCCATCTCATCCATCCATCTCTCATCCCCCCCATGACATCCCCCCATCTCATCCATCCATCTCTCATCCCCCGATCCTCATCCCCCCATCTCATCCATCCATCTCATCCCCCCATCTCATCCCTCCATCTCATCCCCCCATCTCATCCCCCCATCTCATCCCTCCATCTCATCCATCCATCTCATCCCTCTATCTCATCCATCCATCTCTCATCCCCCCATCTCATCTATCCATCTCTCATCCCCCGATCCTCATCCCCCCATCTCATCCCTCCATCTCATCCATCCATCTCTCATCCCCCCATCTCATCCATCCATCTCTCATCCCTCCATCTCTCATCCCTCCATCTCTCATCCCCCCATCTCATCCCCCATCCTCAACCCCCCATCTCATCCATCCATCTCTCATCCCTCCATCTCTCATCCCCCCATCTCTCATCCCCCCATGTCATCCCCCCATCTCATCCCCCATCCTCAACCCCCCATCTCATCCATCCATCTCTCATCCCTCCATCTCTCATCCCCCCATCTCATCCCCCCATGTCATCCCCCCATCTCATCCCCCCATCCTCAACCCCCCATCTCATCCATCCATCTCTCATCCCTCCATCTCTCATCCCCCCATCCTCATCCCCCATCTCATCCATCCATCTCTCATCCCCCCATCTCATCCCCCCATCTCATCCCCCCATGTCATCCCTCCATCTCAATCCTTCCATCTCTCATCCCCCATCCTCATCCCCCCATCTCATCCCTCCATCTCTCATCCCTCCATCTCTCATCCCTCCATCTCTCATCCCCCCATCTCATCCCCCCATCTCATCCATCCATCTCTCATCCCTCCATCTCAATCCTTCCATCCTCATCCCCCCATCTCATCCATCCATCTCTCATCCCCCATCCTCATCCCCCCATCTCATCCATCCATCTCTCATCCCCCATCTCATCCCCCCATCTCATCCCCCGATCCTCATCCCTCCATCTCAATCCTTCCATCCTCATCCCTCCATCCTCATCCCTCCATCTTAATCCCTCCATCTCATCCATCCATCTCTCATCCCTCCATCTCATCCATCCATATCTCATCCCCCGATCCTCATCCCCCCATCTCATCCCCCCATCTCATCCCCCGATCCTCATCCCTCCATCTCATCCCCCCATCTCATCCCTCCATCTCATCCCATCTCATCCATCCATCTCTCATCCCTCCATCTCATCCATCCATCTCTCATCCCCCCATCTCATCCATCTCTCATCCCCCCATCTCATCCCTCCATCTCATCCCTCCATCTCATCCATCCATCTCTCATCCCTCCATCTCATCCATCCATCTCTCATCCCTCCATCTCATCCTCCATCTCATCCCCCCATCTCATCCCTCCATCTCATCCCATCTCATCCATCCATCTCATCTCATCTCATCCCATCTCATCCATCCATCTCTCATCCCTCCATCTCATCCATCCATCTCTCATCCCCCCATCTCATCCATCTCTCATCCCTCCATCTCATCCCTCCATCTCATCCATCCATCTCATCCATCCATCTCTCATCCCTCCATCTCATCCATCCATCTCTCATCCCTCTATCTCATCCCCCCATCTCATCCCTCCATCCCATCCCATCTCATCCATCCATCTCTCATCCCCCCATCCTCATCCCCCATCTCATCCATCCATCTCTCCTCCCTCCATCTCATCCCCCCATCTCATCCATCTCTCATCCCCCCATCTCATCCCTCCATCTCATCCCCCATCTCATCCATCCATCTTTCATCCCTCCATCTCATCCATCCATCTCTCATCCCCCCATCCTCATCCCCCCATCTCATCCATCCATCTCTCCTCCCTCCATCTCATCCCCCCATCTCATCCATCTCTCATCCCCCCATCTCATCCCTCCATCTCATCATCCATCTCTCATCCCTCCATCTCATCCATCCATCTCTCATCCCTCCATCTCATCCCCCATCTCATCCATCCATCTCATCCCTCCATCTCTCATCCCTCTATCTCATCCCCCCATCTCATCCCTCCATCTCATCCCATCTCATCCATCCATCTCTCATCCCTCCATCTCATCCATCCATCTCTCATCCCTCCATCTCATCCATCCATCTCATCCCTCCATCTCATCCCCCCATCTCATCCCTCCATCTCATCCCCCATCTCATCCATCCATCTCTCATCCCTCCATCTCAATCCTTCCATCCTCATCCCTCCATCCTCATCCCTCCATCTTAATCCCTCCATCTCATCCATCCATCTCTCATCCCTCCATCCTCATCCCTCCATCTTAATCCCTCCATCTCATCCATCCATATCTCATCCCCCGATCCTCATCCCTCCATCTCATCCCCCCATCTCATCCATCCATCTCTCATCCCTCCATCTCATCCTCCATCTCATCCATCCATCTCTCATCCCTCTATCTCATCCCCCCATCTCATCCCCCCATCTCATCCATCCATCTCTCATCCCTCTATCTCATCCCCCCATCTCATCCCTCCATCTCATCCCATCTCATCCATCCATCTCTCATCCCTCCATCTCATCCATCCATCTCTCATCCCTCTATCTCATCCCCCCATCTCATCCCCCCATCTCATCCATCCATCTCTCATCCCTCCATCTCATCCCCCATCTCATCCATCCATCTCTCATCCCTCTATCTCATCCCCCCATCTCATCCCTCCATCTCATCCCATCTCATCCATCCATCTCTCATCCCTCCATCTCATCCATCCATCTCATCCCTCCATCTCATCCCTCCATCTCTCATCCCCCCATCTCTCATCCCTCCATCTCACCCCCCCATCTCATCCCTCCATCTCTCATCCCTCCATCTCTCATCCCTCCATCTCAATCACTCCTTATCAATCCCCCCATCCTCATCCCTCCATCTCATCCCTCCATCCTCTCTGCTCTCCATTTTCTCCATGTGACGGCTCTGGGAGCAGCCAATCACCGAGCTGCAGGTTACCGTAGTAACAGAGAGCCTCTGCGTGTCCAGGGGCGACAGGCATGTCAGCATAGTGTGTGTGTTTTTGTGTGTGTGTGTTATTGTCAACGAGATCTCTGACATATTTATCCATGCAATCTGTACTTGAGGTCTACTGACAGCTCCAGTCGGAGCTGTAGTTCGCATGGAGATGTCCTGGCCGTAGCGGTTAACAACAGCAGAACCAGTTTAACACTTTGTGGTTTCACTCTGTTCACTGATCCAAAGAGAATATGAGGTCAGGGATCAACCTGTGCGTAGCAACGCTGACTGCAGGCGGCGTACGCACGGAAAACAGGAAATGCGGCACAAAAAAACTTCCAGGTTTCTAAAGCAGCACGTCCCACGCCTGTTTCCTTCATAAATCAGGATCAACAGTAAATGTTGCCACATGAAGGAACATCTGGCCACGCCCACATGTTGGCCATAACAGGTCAGGTGAACACCCTGATAAATATTAATCCATCTCATTTCCATGACAGTTCTGCAGGAAAAAAGCCAAAAAGAGGATTTTTTGGGAAATGAGGAAGAAATTCTAACAGATAAAGATGTAAAATGTGAAAGTATTTAATCTGGTGGAGACGGGACGGACATCAGCACCAGCAGAAAGACAGAGGAGGTCAGCAGGGGACAGATGCTGTCAGCGTCTCATCAGACCACCGGACTTATCCAGAAAGGACAAATAAAGTGGTCAGACAATAAAATGTAGGGAGAAAGTGCATCTTGGTCCACAGGAGGAGGAAGGGGGGGCGCTGCCCACTCCCACAGATTAGAAGCTGGCGGGAAAATGAAGGAGTCCAGAGATACGCTGGAACAAAATGCTCCAGATGATGCTGGAAGTGCTTCATTCCTTGGTTTCAGATTATAAAATGAACGGACATAAATGAGACGTCTCTGACTCCAGTTTATTTACTGGGAACATACTGGTGTTCCTGTGTGTCCCAGCTGGGTTGCAGCGCTGCAGATGTGGTCGGAGAGGGGGGGCAGTGGTTCCACCTTGTGTCCTAGCTGCGGTGTCCTCGCAGAGGAACCAATAATCACCATGAAGGAGGAGGTGCAGGAGATGGAGAGGAATAAACACCACCCTGACAGAAACCACACTAAAGATAAACTTGTGAATAAATGAGAATTCTCCACCTCTGATGTGTTGCATCACTTCTAGACGTAAAGCAGCAGCGTTTGGTTCCAACGTGAGAGGATGATTGACAACACAATCATTCAGATTGGATGATTGATCAGGTGAACGCAGGTGAAGCGCTGACGTCATTTAGTAGCATGTTATGTAGCGTCTCCACTATCTGCACACATCTGCAGCTGTACAACAGGTTTCCTCCTGGGCATGGAGGCACCTCCACCTGCCTCCATCTGCCCGATGGCCGCTACACCACGTCTGGCTGTGGAGAACATCGTTCTGTTCCTCTGCTCTGGGTTGGGAAAAGGAGCGGACCCGACCGGTCAGTCCCTTCCCTTTGGAAGGTGCCGGACTGGAGTCCAGAGTCTCCATGTTCCATGTCCACCAGCAGGGACAGATAAGCCACGTTGGGGAGCATTTTATATCCAACCATCACTTCATGTTCTGTATCTGCAGGTGGAGGAAACACCTGAGCACCCTGATGATGGGCTGTTGTCATGGCGACCGCCTCCTGCAGGTCTTCATGTAGAGCTTTATTAGTACGGCAGCTTCTGTACGACTTATTAACTGTGTGATGTGGCTTTTCTAACATGTAGAACTGCTTGTTTCAGAACATTTTCCTGCTGGACGTTTTACGTGCTGGAGGAACTTTTTCTCTTCTTCTGCAGATGCTGTTAATGTCCAACATTCTGGGGGAAAGTTTACATTTCATTTGGAACAAATGTCCCAAATTTCACACCATTTCTTTGGTTTTATTTTCTGCCGTTTCCCGTTCCTCCAGATGTTGCGCGTACGCCGGGGTCAGAGGTTGTGACGTTTTACCGCCAAGTTATAAGTTTTAAAAGTTGACTATACTTGGCGTACGCCGGGTTTTGTGCGACAGCTTCGTAAATGAGGCCCCAGGTGTCCTGCTGGAGGATCTGAGTAGCCAGACAGAAGCATGACGAAGAGGAACACTTTGGATCTCCTCACCAGGTCCAGATGTTGACTGGCTGCTCAGGTAGTTCCCCAGTTTCCTAAACGTGGACAAGTTGGAGTGAAAACGTGATGGATGGGTCAACATTCAGTCGCAGGAGGAAATCTGAAGTTGCTGGTTGTTTAATTCAGTCCTGGTCCTGCTGGACCAGATCCGCTGGTCAGTCCTGGTCCTGCTGGACCAGATCCGCTGGTCAGTCCTGGTCCTGCTGGACCCGTCTGCTGCTTCTGACCCAGCCAACCATCAGATTCTCCTCTCCACTCTCTGAGCTCGGCATCTCTGGATCTGTCCTCTCGTGGTCCACGTCCTACCTCACAGGAAGATCCTTCAGAGTATCCTGGAGAGGAGAAGTGTCCAGATCACATGAAAACAGGGGAGCCTCAGGGATCAGTGCTCGGCCCTCTTCTCTTTCCACTTTACACCTCCTCACTCGGTGCAGTTAGAAGCTCTCATGGCTTCTCCTACCACTGCTATGCAGATGATACTCCGCTTCCCTCCAGACGACACCAGTTTCCTCAGAAAGTCGCTTCCTTTGGGGAAATCTGAACGAACCAAACAGATTCTGATTCGGACCAAAGAATCTGACTCGGTCCGCCTACAAACGCAGGTCTCGGTCCGTTTCACGCGGACCAATTACAGGAAGCGGACTACAAACCAAGTCCCTTCCTGCATGTGGCGTAGCATTGCATTGTGGGTAAATCCATAGCGATGGCGTTAAGGGTCCTCTGCCTCGTCTGGTGTTCATACTGCGTCCATTGTTGCAGTGGATTTCTGCAGGATACTTGCATAAGACACAATAAAAACCCAAAACAGCCTTAGTTTGGTCTCCATGTTTAACTGGCAGGTGGAGGAAACAGAGTTTTCTTCTTCACGCCGGTCTGGTCCTCTCTTCTGCTAAATACTAGTGCAGCGCCACCTCTGGTGGGAATGGGGACATATTATTCTACTGGTTTGACTGGTTTCACCAAAGTGCAGTGTGAACACGGTCCGCATGGATACACCCCCCTACAGCTGGACCCAGTCCCCAACCGGACCCAGTCCCCAACCGGACCGAGTCCCCAACCGGACCGAGTCCCCAACCGGACCGAGTCCCCAACCGGACCCAGTCCCCGACCAGACCCAGTCCTCAACCGGACCGAGTCCCCAACCGGACCCAGTCCCCAACCGGACCAAGTCCCCGACCAAACCCAGTCCTCAACCAGACCCAGTCCCCGACCGGACCCAGTCCTCAACCAGACCCAGTCCCTGACCGGACCCAGTCCTCAACCAGACCCAGTCCCCGACCGGACCCAGTCCTCAACCGGACCAAGTCCCCGACCAAACCCAGTCCTCAACCAGACCCAGTCCCCGACCAGACCCAGTCCTCAACCAGACCCAGTCCCCGACCGGACCCAGTCCTCAACCAGACCCAGTCCCCGACCGGACCCAGTCCTCAACCAGACCCAGTCCTCAACCGGACCCAGTCCCCGACCGGACCCAGTCCTCAACCAGACCCAGTCCCCGACCGGACCCAGTCCTCAACCAGACCCAGTCCCCGACCAAACCCAGTCCTCAACCAGACCCAGTCCCCGACCGGACCCAGTCCTCAACCAGACCCAGTCCTCAACCGGACCCAGTCCCCGACCGGACCCAGTCCTCAACCAGACCCAGTCCCCGACCGGACCCAGTCCTCAACCAGACCCAGTCCCCGACCGGACCCAGTCCTCAACCAGACCCAGTCCTCAACCGGACCCAGTCCCCGACCGGACCCAGTCCTCAACCAGACCCAGTCCCCGACCGGACCCAGTCCTCAACCGGACCCAGTCCCCGACCGGACCCAGTCCTCAACCAGACCCAGTCCCCGACCGGACCCAGTCCTCAACCAGACCCAGTCCTCAACCGGACCCAGTCCCCGACCGGACCCAGTCCTCAACCAGACCCAGTCCCCGACCAAACCCAGTCCTCAACCAGACCCAGTCCCCGACCAAACCCAGTCCTCAACCAGACCCAGTCCCCGACCGGACCCAGTCCTCAACCAGACCCAGTCCTCAACCAGACCCAGTCCTCAACCGGACCCAGTCCCCGACCAAACCCAGTCCTCAACCGGACCCAGTCCCCGACCGGACCCAGTCCTCAACCAGACCCAGTCCTCAACCGGACCCAGTCCCCGACCGGACCAAGTCTAGCGGACTGTCCTGATGGGAATGCACCTTTAATGCTTCTGGTTTACAAAACAACAACCCAAACGTCTACTGTCTGCCTTCACTCCTTCATCCAGAGCTACACTCCCTCTCCACGGTTACGCTCTACCAGTGGCGTTACCATGACTACGTGGGACTAAACCACCAGCCAGACTCTTTTCCTCTGTCGTGCCACGATGGTGGAACGACCTGCTGAACTCTGTCCGATCTGCTTTAAGCTGCAGACTCAGCTCTTCAAGCAGCATTCTGCTCTTAGTTTAACTGTATTTATCAGAGGAGTTGGAGAATTTAACCCAGTTCTTTGCAACAAATATTGTGGTATTCATTCTTTGTATTTTAACAAGAGTAACATTGTGGGGTGGTAGGAAAGAATAAAAAAGCCTGTAGCTCTTTATGTCAAGACCTGCGTCCAACTGGACAGTCCACCAGCACCTTCCTACCATGTCCTCTACTGTTTGATTTCCTGCTTGTGTTGTTCTCACTCTCATATGTACGTCACTGTGGATAAAAGCGTCTGCTCCATGACTGTAGAATAAAATACATATATGTATATGTATAGATGACACAAAACAGCTTTTTACTGTCCTGCTGGTTTCAGTTGGGGCAACAATAAACCTATGGAACACGTTTCGAGGGCTTGGCTGCAGAGACCACCGGACCCTCTCCGAAGGGAGGGGATGGGAACAAGAGCCCTTAGGCTCCGACTGAAGCAGCAGAAACCATTTGGAATGAGTTAAACTGTATTTTTAACAGGATAGTTTTGTGGCCCAGAGTTCAGTCATGACTGGTTCTGACTGAGCTGCTCTCCGGTCGTACCAGTACCAGACCTTACTTTCATCCCTGCACACTACCGACTTCCATTTCAAATGAAGTTAGAGCTGCTACAGAGAAGCAAATTTGGTTTTATTTCAACCTTTATGACACGCAGCTTTGGATTTTACTTTGTTGAGTTGTTATTTGTCACAACCCTACTGCTCACTTCAGAAAGGGAAGTACTGCACATGGTTTTGTGTAAAAACCAAGTATACTCAGACCAACAGCCTTAAATCTCAGTTCTTCCTCATTCTGATGCTCAGCTGGAACTCCGGCAGGTCGTCATCACCATGACGACACGTCTGCATGGTGCCGTGATTGGCTGGTTGGGTTTCCAGCTGGTGGAGGTGACAACTTGGACGATGTGCTGAACTAGTTGAACTCAGGTGATGTTTCGGCGCTTCAGTCTGACACTTTGTTCTCCATTGAATCTTTCCAGTTCAGCACATCAAACGTTTACTTGAGGAAGTCTCTGACTGTCCTTCTTTTCTTCGTCTTGGTCTGGACCAGTCTGGACCCTGGGCTCCATGAGGAGATGGCAGACTTCGGTCTCTATGTGAGCTCTGAGGGTCCCGTCGTCCTCTTCAGCCCTGTCACGCTGTCTAACATCACGATTTCTTCTCTTGTCTCTTTGTCTCAGACTGCGACGGCAGCAGCAGAGTCCTGGCTTGTTTGGGAAGATGCGATCTGCTCGGTTCAGTGCCGACAACCCCGATGGCCCAAGCAGCGACATGGACGAGGAGGAGGAGGAGCTGCAGCTCCAGATCCCATAAAGATGTGCTGGAGCGATGAAAACATCAACCACCTGCACCCCTTTTTCTGAGAGTTCACGCATCCAATCAGGATGCAAAATAACTGCTGATCAAGGCATCGATCAATAAGTTACTGAAGGAAAGAAGCAGGAGAAGGCTTCTCTAAGATCAGGAGGTTTCCCCGGCAGACAGAGGAATCACATGATGTAAGAGAGGAAAGTTTTCACCCAGCTGCAATCTGATAAGCACACACACAGTGTAATACTCATACATGCACACAGAACGAGATGAAGCGGGAAGACGGGATGTCCTTCCTCCATTCTCATCATGTAACAAGCCTCCCTCTGCTGCAACGTTCCATAAACAGGGTGTTCACTGCCCTCACGGGGTTTCAGCTTTACTTCTGGATCACAAGATCAGATTTTACTCCTTATTCCGAGGCTTTTCCTTGCAGATGTAGAGGATGTAAAATCTCTGATGTGACTGAAACTCATCAATTGTGGAAACATGTTCCACAGATGAAAACTAGACGTGCTCTGCAGAAATCAGCTGTTTGAATAGAAGAGATAAACCAATAAATCTTCTGCCAGGGAGATGATCAGGAAAATATTTACACATGAGAATATGTTTTACTAAGTTTAGAAGCCTCCAGACAACCGGCAGGAAGCTTCTTTTTCTGATGCTTTCACTTCGAGACAAAAGGAATTGAGTGTAGTCAATTATGATAAATATACACACGTACAGATCTGTAAACATGCAAACATAAACATATGTAGATGTTTAGTTGCTCCTTTCATCATCAACAGTCCTTAACACTAGTATTGGCCAAAGAGAATGAAAACATCAATAATCAAATTAGTCATGGTTGTAATAAAACCAAAACATCAGATAAAGCAAATAAAAAACAAGACAAAAAGTTTAGTCTTCTGTCAGATTATGAAAGCTGAGAAAAGTATTATGAATGAAAAACAATCCTGAGTGCCTTCAGACCTCATCCCAGACTAACCAACCCAGTAATGCCTGAAACTCTGAGACCAAAACCAGCAAGGACAGAAAACTGTCCAACTTGTCCTGAAGAAGCTGAATATCGGAGCATTTTTAAGCAGAAATATAAGTCTGTTTCCTACGTAGGTTTATCTCCCTGATGGGCATAAAGTTCTCAGCGTCTTCATGTCCCTGGGACAGAACTTCTGTCTGACGTTCAGCTGGATTTAAACCCAAAGGTTGGAGTGTGAGCACGTGTGTGTGTGATTCAGAAAAAAGACAGAAACCATGCGAGATGCTGCGACGTCTGAAACTGGTTTTACAGCTCACACTGGGAGTAAAACACACAATACAGAGCCTTGCTAAAGTATTCACCCCCCTTGACATTTTGTGTTCGTCACCCCACAGCCTGGAATCAAATGGATTGTTCAAGGGTTTGCATCACTTAATTTACAGAACATGCCCACAACTTTGAAGATGTGATATGATTTTTATTGTGAAGCAAACATCACATGAGACAGAAGAACAGAAAACATCATTGTGCTGTATTCACCCCAGCTCTGTGGAGCTGATTGTGGTCCTATGGACAGATACTTCCTCTGCAGCTCCTCCAGGGTTACCTTCGGTCTCTGGGCTGCCTCTCTGATTAACGCCCTCCTTGCCCGGTCTGTCAGGTCTGGTGGGCGGCCCTCTCTTGGCAGGTTTGTTGTGGTGCCATGTTCCTACCATTTGATGATGGATTTTATGGTGCTCCTGGGGATCATCAAAGATTTAGATGTTTTTTTATAACCTAACCCAGACTTGTACTTCTGAACAGCTTTGTCTCTGACTTGTTTGGTCTTCATCGTGGTGTTTGGTTAGCAGCGCCTCTTCATTAGATGTTACAGCCTCTGAGACCTTTCAGAAGAGCTGTAGATATACTGATAGATCATGTGACACTTAGATTGGAAACAGGTGAACTTTGTTTCCCTCATAGTGTGACTTCTGAAGGTAACTGGTTGAACCAGAGCATTTTAGGGCCTTCATAACAAAGGGGGTGAATACATATGCACATGGCAATTTTCAGGTTTTTTGTTTTGTTTTTTTTTTTAAATTTGTATTTCTCATTTCACTTCAAAACTTGGACTGTTTTGTGCAGATCCATCCAATACAATTCTGATTTGAAAACAATAGTCAAATTAGAGGTTGCAATGTAACAAATTAGGTAAAAGGCCAAGGGGGGTGAATACTTTTGCAAGGCACTGTATGATCTAAAACGGCTCACTAGATGTTCATGCATGTAAAGTTTTAGGATGTAGAAACCCGGTAAGAAATCAGAAAAGTTTATTCTGATCCCAGTCTTTGTGCTGGAAAAGCCGCTTTGTTTCGGAATTCTAAATCAGATGTGTTGATCCAGTGCTCGGCATTGTGGGTGAACACGACCAAAAAAGCCCAGTGGGGGGGGAATAGGTGTCTCTGGACGAGAGAAATGCTTTGCAATCAGACGTGGAAGGACTGTAAAAGTCCCCCCATTCGGGCCGAGCCTAGCGTACTGTCCTGGCCCCCAGCTGAACCGAGTCCCCCCATTCGGGCCGAGCCTAGCGTACTGTCCTGGCCCCCAGCTGAACCGAGTCCCCCCATTCGGGCCGAGCCTAGCGTACTGTCCTGGCCCCCAGCTGAACCGAGTCCCCCCATTCGGGCCGAGCCTAGCATACTGTCCTGGCCCCCAGCTGAACCGAGTCCCCCCATTCGGGCCGAGCCTAGCGTACTGTCCTGGCCCCCAGCTGAACCGAGTCCCCCCATTCGGGCCGAGCCTAGCGTACTGTCCTGGCCCCCAGCTGAACCGAGTCCCCCCATTCGGGCCGAGTCTAGCGTACTGTCCTGGCCCCCAGCTGAACCGAGTCCCCCCATTCGGGCCGAGCCTAGCGTACTGTCCTGGCCCCCAGCTGAACCGAGTCCCCCCATTCGGGCCGAGCCTAGCGTACTGTCCTGGCCCCCAGCTGAACCGAGTCCCCCCATTCGGGCCGAGCCTAGCGTACTGTCCTGGCCCCCAGCTGAACCGAGTCCCCCCATTCGGGCCGAGCCTAGCGTACTGTCCTGGCCCCCAGCTGAACCGAGTCCCCCCATTCGGGCCGAGTCTAGCGTACTGTCCTGGCCCCCAGCTGAACCGAGTCTCCCCATTCGGGCCGAGCCTAGCGTACTGTCCTGGCCCCCAGCTGAACCGAGTCCCCCCATTCGGGCCGAGCCTAGCGTACTGTCCTGGCCCCCAGCTGAACCGAGTCCCCCCATTCGGGCCGAGCCTAGCGTACTGTCCTGGCCCCCAGCTGAACCGAGTCCCCCCATTCGGGCCGAGCCTAGCGTACTGTCCTGGCCCCCAGCTGAACCGAGTCCCCCCATTCGGGCCGAGCCTAGCGTACTGTCCTGGCCCCCAGCTGAACCGAGTCCCCCCATTCGGGCCGAGCCTAGCGTACTGTCCTGGCCCCCAGCTGAACCGAGTCCCCCCATTCGGGCCGAGCCTAGCGTACTGTCCTGGCCCCCAGCTGAACCGAGTCCCCCCATTCGGGCCGAGCCTAGCGTACTGTCCTGGCCCCCAGCTGAACCGAGTCCCCCCATTCGGGCCGAGCCTAGCGTACTGTCCTGGCCCCCAGCTGAACCGAGTCCCCCCATTCGGGCCGAGCCTAGCGTACTGTCCTGGCCCCCAGCTGAACCGAGTCCCCCCATTCGGGCCGAGCCTAGCGTACTGTCCTGGCCCCCAGCTGAACCGAGTCCCCCCATTCGGGCCGAGTCTAGCGTACTGTCCTGGCCCCCAGCTGAACCGAGTCCCCCCATTCGGGCCGAGTCTAGCGTACTGTCCTGGCCCCCAGCTGAACCGAGTCCCCCCATTCGGGCCGAGTCTAGCGTACTGTCCTGGCCCCCAGCTGAACCGAGTCCCCCCATTCGGGCCGAGTCTAGCGTACTGTCCTGGCCCCCAGCTGAACCGAGTCCCCCCATTCGGGCCGAGTCTAGCGTACTGTCCTGGCCCCCAGCTGAACCGAGTCCCCCCATTCGGGCCGAGTCTAGCGTACTGTCCTGGCCCCCAGCTGAACCGAGTCCCCCCATTCGGGCCGAGTCTAGCGTACTGTCCTGGCCCCCAGCTGAACCGAGTCCCCCCATTCGGGCCGAGCCTAGCGTACTGTCCTGGCCCCCAGCTGAACCGAGTCCCCCCATTCGGGCCGAGCCTAGCGTACTGTCCTGGCCCCCAGCTGAACCGAGTCCCCCCATTCGGGCCGAGCCTAGCGTACTGTCCTGGCCCCCAGCTGAACCGAGTCCCCCCATTCGGGCCGAGCCTAGCGTACTGTCCTGGCCCCCAGCTGAACCGAGTCCCCCCATTCGGGCCGAGCCTAGCGTACTGTCCTGGCCCCCAGCTGAACCGAGTCCCCCCATTCGGGCCGAGCCTAGCGTACTGTCCTGGCCCCCAGCTGAACCGAGTCCCCCCATTCGGGCCGAGCCTAGCGTACTGTCCTGGCCCCCAGCTGAACCGAGTCCCCCCATTCGGGCCGAGCCTAGCGTACTGTCCTGGCCCCCAGCTGAACCGAGTCCCCCCATTCGGGCCGAGCCTAGCGTACTGTCCTGGCCCCCAGCTGAACCGAGTCCCCCCATTCGGGCCGAGCCTAGCGTACTGTCCTGGCCCCCAGCTGAACCGAGTCCCCCCATTCGGGCCGAGTCTAGCGTACTGTCCTGGCCCCCAGCTGAACCGAGTCCCCCCATTCGGGCCGAGCCTAGCGTACTGTCCTGGCCCCCAGCTGAACCGAGTCCCCCCATTCGGGCCGAGCCTAGCGTACTGTCCTGGCCCCCAGCTGAACCGAGTCCCCCCATTCGGGCCGAGCCTAGCGTACTGTCCTGGCCCCCAGCTGAACCGAGTCCCCCCATTCGGGCCGAGCCTAGCGTACTGTCCTGGCCCCCAGCTGAACCGAGTCCCCCCATTCGGGCCGAGCCTAGCGTACTGTCCTGGCCCCCAGCTGAACCGAGTCCCCCCATTCGGGCCGAGCCTAGCGTACTGTCCTGGCCCCCAGCTGAACCGAGTCCCCCCATTCGGGCCGAGTCTAGCGTACTGTCCTGGCCCCCAGCTGAACCGAGTCCCCCCATTCGGGCCGAGTCTAGCGTACTGTCCTGGCCCCCAGCTGAACCGAGTCCCCCCATTCGGGCCGAGCCTAGCGTACTGTCCTGGCCCCCAGCTGAACCGAGTCCCCCCATTCGGGCCGAGTCTAGCGTACTGTCCTGGCCCCCAGCTGAACCGAGTCCCCCCATTCGGGCCGAGTCTAGCGTACTGTCCTGGCCCCCAGCTGAACCGAGTCCCCCCAGCATGGCCAAGCGGACCTCCTGCTGATACGCTGGTAGCAGATCAGACAGTGCTGATAAGAGCAGGTCAGGTCCTGAAATACAGCCATCTTCTGAAATTTGACCGTCTTTTCTTTGTGTCTGGCGAGATGAGGATCTGGTGTCATCAGGAGGAAGGACTCGACATGGAGGAAGCTATCACATACAGCTGAATGGTTGTTCTTTGGTAGGAGACAGTAAAACATGTTTTACACACAGCAGGCCTTAGATGCCACTTTTCCTTTTTCATCAACATTTAATTAGTCCCAGTTGACCTCCCAGATAGCAGACACGTTTGAGCCAAATCGGGGCCACTTCTGGTATTTATGGCTCAGTTACGACAATGCTAAGTGTTTTGTGGACCAGATGTCGGCCTTTGCCCAGCATGTGAATTACAGCAGAAGTACCTGTATTTTGGTAAGCCTTGTCTATTTGGCCAAACAAAAATGTCAATTTGGCTGAAATTTGGGCCACAAATGCTGTTCTGTAGAAAGTCCAGACTGGATATTCTGGTGTTTATTTTCATTCTTTCTCCCCCAGACAACTGAAATGGAACCACTTGTTGTTTTTGTTTGGATGTTGCAGATATTTTCTTTTTATTTCTTTAATCCAGTGTTGTTTATTATCTTGCAGTATTTATGTGTAGTAATATTAATGGACAGTATTCATCTGGAGGAGAGTCACATGGTTCTGCCCAGACCTGTAAATATCTTGACTACAGCAGAGGGGGTTTACAAACCTCCATCTGAGCGATGGAAGGATGCTGTTGTAAAAGCAATAAATCTTCATTTCCCTTCACCCCCATCCCGTCACTCCACTTTGGCCTGTACTCCCATGCTGGAAGGGACCAACATATTTGTACTGATCCTGATTCTGTAACTATTTATGTTATAGTTTGGTTTAGCTTTTATAAAAGATCTTTACCACTATGGATTTGTATTAGCTTTATAAATGTCAGCTGTTTATGCAAGCAAACACGAGTCTTCGTATTTTTTGCCTTCATACTTGCACTTTGGTTTTTACCTGTTTGGTCTGTTAACTGAACACACCAAGTTTCTTTTTAAGGTTGACGTCTATTTTCACCTTGTTAATGGTAGCACTGGGATTCAAAAATGCACAGGAAGGAGTCCAGGAATGGATCCCGGTGGGACCCAACAGCCAGACGAAGACAACATTCATTTATGCTCACCGAGAAATTTCAGTCGGACTTAACGAGTAAAACTGAAACCCGACAGCTGCCGTGATAGAAAGGCAGCAGAAAGGTCTGAAAGCACAAAGAAGTCATGACTGGCACCAGTAGCTGAAAACGTCTCGATCAAAAGCCTTTAGGATTCTTGATAAAGTCTGGTTAAAACCAGTTTGAACCACCTCAGACCGGCTTGAACCACCTCAGACCAGCCTGAACCACTTCAGACCAGACTGAACCACCTCAGACCAGCCTGAACCACCTCAGACCAGACTGAACCACCTCAGACCGGACTGAACCACCTCAGACCGGACTGAACCACTTCAGTCTGGACTGAACCACCTCAGACCGGACTGAACCACCTCAGACCGGCTTGAACCACCTCAGACCGGACTGAACCACTTCAGACCAGCCTGAACCACCTCAGACCAGCCTGAACCACCTCAGACCAGACTGAACCACCTCAGACCAGCCTGAACCACCTCAGACCGGACTGAACCACCTCAGACCGGACTGAACCACCTCACACCAGACTGAACCACCTCAGACCAGCCTGAACCACCTCAGACCAGCCTGAACCACCTCAGACCAGCCTGAACCACCTCAGACCAGCCTGAACCACCTCAGACCAGACTGAACCACCTCAGTCTGGACTGAACCACCTCAGACCGGACTGAACCACCTCAGACCGGACTGAACCACCTCAGACCGGACTGAACCACCTCAGACCGGACTGAACCACCTCAAACCAGCCTGAACCACTTCAGACCAGACTGAACCACCTCAGACCAGACTGAACCACCTCAGACCAGCCTGAACCACCTCAGACCAGACTGAACCACCTCAGACCAGCCTGAACCACCTCAAACCAGCCTGAACCACCTCAGACCAGCCTGAACCACCTCAGACCAGCCTGAACCACCTCAGACCAGCCTGAACCACCTCAGACCAGCCTGAACCACCTCAGACCGGACTGAACCACCTCAGACCGGACTGAACCACCTCAGACCAGACTGAACCACCTCAGACCAGCCTGAACCACCTCAGACCGGAATTAACCACCTCAGACCAGCCTGAACCACCTCAGACCGGCTTGAACCACCTCAGACCAGCCTGAACCACCTCAGACCAGCCTGAACCACCTCAGACCAGCCTGAACCACCTCAGACCGGAATTAACCACCTCAGACCGGACTTAACCACCTCAGACCAGCCTGAACCACTTCAGACTAGCCTGAACCACCTCAGACCGGAATTAACCACCTCAGACCGGACTTAACCACCTCAGACCAGCCTGAACCACTTCAGACTAGCCTGAACCACCTCAGACTAGCCTGAACCACCTCAGACCGGCTTGAACCACCTCAGACCGGACTGAACCACCTCAGACCGGACTGAACCACCTCAGACCAGCCTGAACCACCTCAAACCAGCCTGAACCACCTCAGACCAGACTGAACCACCTCAGACCGGAATTAACCACCTCAGACCAGCCTGAACCACTTCAGACTAGCCTGAACCACCTCAGACCGGACTGAACCACCTCAGACCGGACTGAACCACCTCAGACCGGACTTAACCACCTCAGACCAGCCTGAACCACTTCAGACTAGCCTGAACCACCTCAGACCGGCTTGAACCACCTCAGACCGGACTGAACCACCTCAGACCGGACTGAACCACCTCAGACCAGCCTGAACCACCTCAAACCAGCCTGAACCACCTCAGACCAGACTGAACCACCTCAGACCGGAATTAACCACCTCAGACCAGCCTGAACCACTTCAGACTAGCCTGAACCACCTCAGACCGGACTGAACCACCTCAGACCGGACTGAACCACCTCAGACCGGACTGAACCACCTCAGACCAGCCTGAACCACCTCAAACCAGCCTGAACCACCTCAGACCAGACTGAACCACCTCAGACCAGCCTGAACCACCTCAGACCGGCTTGAACCACCTCAGACCGGCTTGAACCACCTCAGACCGGACTGAACCACCTCAGACCAGCCTGAACCACCTCAGACCGGCTTGAACCACCTCAGACCGGCTTGAACCACCTCAGACCGGACTGAACCACCTCAGACCGGACTGAACCACCTCAGACCAGCCTGAACCACCTCAGACCAGCCTGAACCACCTCAGACCAGCCTGAACCACCTCAGACCAGACTGAACCACCTCAGTCTGGACTGAACCACCTCAGACCGGACTGAACCACTTCAGACCAGACTGAACCACCTCAGACCGGCTTGAACCACCTCAGACCGGACTGAACCACCTCAGACCGGACTGAACCACTTCAGTCTGGACTGAACCACCTCAGACCGGACTGAACCACCTCAGACCGGACTGAACCACTTCAGTCTGGACTGAACCACCTCAGACCGGACTGAACCACCTCAGACCGGCTTGAACCACCTCAGACCGGACTGAACCACCTCAGACCGGACTGAACCACTTCAGACCAGCCTGAACCACCTCAGACCAGCCTGAACCACCTCAGACCAGACTGAACCACCTCAGACCAGCCTGAACCACCTCAGACCAGCCTGAACCACCTCAGACCGGACTGAACCACTTCAGTCTGGACTGAACCACCTCAGACCGGACTGAACCACCTCAGACCGGACTGAACCACCTCAGACCAGCCTGAACCACCTCAGACTAGCCTGAACCACCTCAGACCAGACTTAACCACCTCAGACCAGCCTGAACCACCTCAGACCGGCTTGAACCACCTCAGACCGGACTGAACCACCTCAGACCGGACTGAACCACCTCAGACCGGACTGAACCACCTCAGACCAGCCTGAACCACCTCAGACCAGCCTGAACCACCTCAGACCAGCCTGAACCACCTCAGACCGGACTGAACCACCTCAGACCAGACTGAACCACCTCAGACCAGCCTGAACCACCTCAGACCAGCCTGAACCACCTCAGACCGGACTGAACCACCTCAGACCAGACTGAACCACCTCAGACCGGACTGAACCACTTCAGACCAGCCTGAACCACCTCAGACCAGCCTGAACCACCTCAGACCAGCCTGAACCACCTCAGACCAGCCTGAACCACCTCAGACCAGCCTGAACCACCTCAGACCGGACTGAACCACCTCAGACCGGACTGAACCACCTCAGACCAGCCTGAACCACCTCAGACCAGACTGAACCACCTCAGACCGGACTGAACCACTTCAGTCTGGACTGAACCACCTCAGACCGGCCTGAACCACCTCAGACCAGACTGAACCACCTCAGACCGGCTTGAACCACCTCAGACCAGCCTGAACCACCTCAGACCAGCCTGAACCACCTCAGACCAGCCTGAACCACCTCAGACCGGACTGAACCACCTCAGACCGGACTGAACCACTTCAGTCTGGACTGAACCACCTCAGACCGGACTGAACCACCTCAGACCGGACTGAACCACCTCAGACCGGCTTGAACCACCTCAGACCGGACTGAACCACCTCAAACCAGCCTGAACGACCTCAGACCAGACTGAACCACCTCAGACCAGCCTGAACCACCTCAAACCAGCCTGAACCACCTCAGACCGGACTGAACCACCTCAGACCAGCCTGAACCACCTCAAACCAGCCTGAACCACCTCAGACCAGACTGAACCACCTCAGACCGGCCTGAACCACCTCAGACCGGCCTGAACCACCTCAGACCGGCTTGAACCACCTCAGACCGGCTTGAACCACCTCAGACCAGCCTGAACCACCTCAGACCGGACTGAACCACTTCAGTCTGGACTGAACCACCTCAGACCGGACTGAACCACCTCAGACCAGCCTGAACCACCTCAGACCAGCCTGAACCACCTCAAACCAGACTGAACCACCTCAGACCAGACTGAACCACCTCAGACCAGACTGAACCACCTCAGACCAGCCTGAACCACCTCAGACCAGACTGAACCACCTCAGACCAGCCTGAACCACCTCAGACCAGCCTGAACCACCTCAGACCGGCTTGAACCACCTCAGACCGGCTTGAACCACCTCAGACCAGCCTGAACCACCTCAGACCAGCCTGAACCACCTCAGACCAGCCTGAACCACTTCAGACCAGACTGAACCACCTCAGACTAGCCTGAACCACCTCAGACCAGACTGAACCACCTCAGACCAGCCTGAACCACCTCAGACCGGAATTAACCACCTCAGACCGGACTTAACCACCTCAGACCAGCCTGAACCACCTCAAACCAGCCTGAACCACCTCAGACCAGACTGAACCACCTCAGACCGGCCTGAACCACCTCAGACCGGCTTGAACCACCTCAGACCGGCTTGAACCACCTCAGACCAGCCTGAACCACCTCAGACCAGCCTGAACCACCTCAGACCGGACTGAACCACCTCAGACCGGACTGAACCACCTCAGACTAGCCTGAACCACCTCAGACCGGACTGAACCACCTCAGACCGGCTTGAACCACCTCAGACCGGACTGAACCACTTCAGACCAGCCTGAACCACCTCAGACCAGCCTGAACCACCTCAGACCAGCCTGAACCACCTCAGACCGGCTTGAACCACCTCAGACCGGACTGAACCACCTCAGACCGGACTGAACCACTTCAGTCCGGACTGAACCACCTCAGACCGGACTGAACCACCTCAGACCGGCTTGAACCACCTCAGACCGGACTGAACCACTTCAGTCTGGACTGAACCACCTCAGACCGGACTGAACCACTTCAGTCTGGACTGAACCACCTCAGACCGGCCTGAACCACCTCAGACCGGACTGAACCACCTCAGACCGGCTTGAACCACCTCAGACCGGACTGAACCACCTCAGACCGGACTGAACCACTTCAGACCAGCCTGAACCACCTCAGACCAGCCTGAACCACCTCAAACCAGACTGAACCACCTCAGACCAGCCTGAACCACCTCAGACCAGCCTGAACCACCTCTGACCAGCCTGAACCACCTCAAACCAGACTGAACCACCTCAGACCAGCCTGAACCACCTCAGACCAGCCTGAACCACCTCTGACCAGCCTGAACCACCTCAGACCAGCCTGAACCACCTCAGACCGGACTGAACCACCTCAGACCGGACTGAACCACTTCAGTCTGGACTGAACCACCTCAGACCGGACTGAACCACCTCAGACCGGACTGAACCACCTCAGACCAGCCTGAACCACCTCAGACTAGCCTGAACCACCTCAGACCAGACTTAACCACCTCAGACCGGCTTGAACCACCTCAGACCAGCCTGAACCACCTCAGACCGGACTGAACCACCTCAGACCGGACTGAACCACTTCAGTCTGGACTGAACCACCTCAGACCGGACTGAACCACCTCAGACCGGACTGAACCACCTCAGACCAGCCTGAACCACCTCAGACTAGCCTGAACCACCTCAGACCAAACTGAACCACCTCAGACCGGCTTGAACCACCTCAGACCAGCCTGAACCACCTCAAACCAGCCTGAACCACCTCAGACCAGACTGAACCACCTCAGACCGGACTGAACCACTTCAGTCTGGACTGAACCACCTCAGACCGGACTGAACCACCTCAGACCAGCCTGAACCACCTCAGACCGGACATAACCACCTCAGACAGCCTTGAACCACTTCAGTCTGGACTGAACCACCTCAGACCAGCCTGAACCACCTCAGACCGGACTGAACCACCTCAGACCAGACTGAACCACCTCAGACCAGACTGAACCACTTCAGACCAGCCTGAACCACCTCAGACCAGCCTGAACCACCTCAGACCAGCCTGAACCACCTCAGACCAGCCTGAACCACCTCAGACCGGCTTGAACCACCTCAGACCGGACTGAACCACCTCAGACCGGACTGAACCACCTCAGACCGGCTTGAACCACCTCAGACCGGACTGAACCACCTCAGACCAGCCTGAACCACCTCAGACCAGACTGAACCACCTCAGACCAGCCTGAACCACCTCAGACCGGCTTGAACCACCTCAGACCGGACTGAACCACCTCAGACCGGACTGAACCACCTCAGACCAGCCTGAACCACCTCAGACCAGCCTGAACCACCTCAGACCGGACTGAACCACCTCAGACCGGACTGAACCACTTCAGTCTGGACTGAACCACCTCAGACCGGACTGAACCACCTCAGACCGGACTGAACCACCTCAGACCGGACTGAACCACCTCAGACCAGCCTGAACCACCTCAGACTAGCCTGAACCACCTCAGACCAGACTGAACCACCTCAGACCGGCTTGAACCACCTCAAACCAGCCTGAACCACCTCAGACCAGACTGAACCACCTCAGACCAGACTGAACCACCTCAGACCGGACTGAACCACCTCAGACCGGACTGAACCACTTCAGTCTGGACTGAACCACCTCAGACCGGACTGAACCACCTCAGACCAGCCTGAACCACCTCAGACCGGACTGAACCACCTCAGACAGCCTTGAACCACTTCAGTCTGTACTGAACCACCTCAGACCAGCCTGAACCACCTCAGACCGGACTGAACCACCTCAGACCAGACTGAACCACCTCAGACCAGCCTGAACCACTTCAGACCAGCCTGAACCACCTCAGACCAGCCTGAACCACCTCAGACCAGCCTGAACCACCTCAGACCAGACTGAACCACCTCAGACCAGCCTGAACCACCTCAAACCAGCCTGAACCACCTCAGACCAGACTGAACCACCTCAGACCGGCCTGAACCACCTCAGACCGGCTTGAACCACCTCAGACCGGCTTGAACCACCTCAGACCAGCCTGAACCACCTCAGACCGGACTGAACCACCTCAGACCGGACTGAACCACCTCAGACTAGCCTGAACCACCTCAGACCGGACTGAACCACCTCAGACCGGCTTGAACCACCTCAGACCGGACTGAACCACTTCAGACCAGCCTGAACCACCTCAGACCAGCCTGAACCACCTCAGACCAGCCTGAACCACCTCAGACCGGCTTGAACCACCTCAGACCAGACTGAACCACCTCAGACCGGACTGAACCACCTCAGACCAGCCTGAACCACCTCAAACCAGCCTGAACCACCTCAGACCAGACTGAACCACCTCAGACCGGACTGAACCACTTCATACCAGCCTGAACCACCTCAAACCAGCCTGAACCACCTCAGACCAGCCTGAACCACCTCAGACCGGACTGAACCACTTCAGACCAGCCTGAACCACCTCAGACCAGCCTGAACCACCTCAGACCGGACTGAACCACCTCAGACCAGCCTGAACCACCTCAGACCAGACTGAACCACCTCAGACCAGACTGAACCACCTCAGACCGGACTGAACCACCTCAGACCAGCCTGAACCACCTCAGACCAGACTGAACCACCTCAGACCAGCCTGAACCACCTCAGACCAGCCTGAACCACCTCAGACCAGCCTGAACCACCTCAGACCGGACTGAACCACTTCAGACCAGCCTGAACCACCTCAGACCAGACTGAACCACCTCAGACCAGCCTGAACCACCTCAGACCAGCCTGAACCACCTCAGACCAGCCTGAACCACCTCAGACCGGACTGAACCACTTCAGACCAGCCTGAACCACCTCAGACCAGCCTGAACCACCTCAGACCAGCCTGAACCACCTCAGACCGGACTGAACCACTTCAGACCAGCCTGAACCACCTCAGACCAGACTGAACCACCTCAGACCAGACTGAACCACTTCACACCAGCCTGAACCACCTCAGACCAGCCTGAACCACCTCAGACCAGCCTGAACCACCTCAGACCAGCCTGAACCACCTCAGACCGGACTGAACCACTTCAGACCAGCCTGAACCACCTCAGACCAGACTGAACCACCTCAGACCAGCCTGAACCACCTCAGACCAGACTGAACCACCTCAGACCAGACTGAACCACCTCAGACCAGCCTGAACCACCTCAGACCAGACTGAACCACCTCAGACCAGCCTGAACCACCTCAGACCAGACTGAACCACCTCAGACCAGCCTGAACCACCTCAGACCAGCCTGAACCACTTCAGACCAGACTGAACCACCTCAGACTAGCCTGAACCACCTCAGACCAGACTGAACCACCTCAGACTGGACTGAAGCACCTCAGACCAGCCTGAACCACCTCAGACCAGCCTGAACCACCTCAGACCAGACTGAACCACCTCAGACCGGCTTGAACCACCTCAGACCGGCTTGAACCACCTCAGACCGGACTGAACCACCTCAGACCGGACTGAACCACCTCAGACCGGACTGAACCACCTCAGACCGGACTGAACCACCTCAGACCGGACTGAACCACCTCAGACCAGCCTGAACCACCTCAAACCAGCCTGAACCACCTCAGACCAGACTGAACCACCTCAGACCAGACTGAACCACCTCAGACCAGACTGAACCACCTCAGACCAGCCTGAACCACCTCAGACCGGACTGAACCACCTCAGACCAGCCTGAACCACCTCAGACCGGCTTGAACCACCTCAGACCAGCCTGAACCACCTCAGACCAGCCTGAACCACCTCAGACCGGACTTAACCACCTCAGACCGGACTTAACCACCTCAGACCAGCCTGAACCACTTCAGACCAGCCTGAACCACCTCAGACCAGCCTGAACCACCTCAGACCAGCCTGAACCACCTCAGACCGGACTGAACCACCTCAGACCGGCTTGAACCACCTCAGACCGGACTGAACCACCTCAGACCGGACTGAACCACCTCAGACCAGCCTGAACCACCTCAGACCAGCCTGAACCACCTCAGACCAGCCTGAACCACCTCAGACCGGCTTGAACCACCTCAGACCGGACTGAACCACCTCAGACCGGACTGAACCACCTCAGACCGGACTGAACCACCTCAGACTAGCCTGAACCACCTCAGACTAGCCTGAACCACCTCAGACCGGCTTGAACCACCTCAGACCGGACTGAACCACCTCAGACCGGACTGAACCACTTCAGACCAGCCTGAACCACCTCAGACCAGCCTGAACCACCTCAGACCAGACTGAACCACCTCAGACCAGCCTGAACCACCTCAGACCGGCTTGAACCACCTCAGACCGGCTTGAACCACCTCAGACCGGACTGAACCACCTCAGACCGGCTTGAACCACCTCAGACCGGACTGAACCACTTCAGTCTGGACTGAACCACCTCAGACCGGACTGAACCACTTCAGTCTGGACTGAACCACCTCAGACCGGACTGAACCACCTCAGTCTGGACTGAACCACCTCAGACCGGACTGAACCACCTCAGACCGGCTTGAACCACCTCAGACCGGACTGAACCACCTCAGACCGGACTGAACCACTTCAGACCAGCCTGAACCACCTCAGACCAGCCTGAACCACCTCAGACCAGACTGAACCACCTCATACCAGCCTGAACCACCTCAGACCAGCCTGAACCACCTCAGACCAGCCTGAACCACCTCAGACCGGACTGAACCACCTCAGACCGGACTGAACCACTTCAGTCTGGACTGAACCACCTCAGACCGGACTGAACCACCTCAGACCGGACTGAACCACCTCAGACCAGCCTGAACCACCTCAGACCAGACTGAACCACCTCAGACTAGCCTGAACCACCTCAAACCGGCCTGAACCACCTCAGACCAGACTGAACCACCTCAGACCAGCCTGAACCACCTCATACCGGCCTGAACCACTTCAGACCAGACTGAACCACCTCAGACCGGACTGAACCACCTCAGACCGGCTTGAACCACCTCAGACCGGACTGAACCACCTCAGACCAGCCTGAACCACCTCAGACCGGACTGAACCACCTCAAACCAGCCTGAACCACTTCAGACCAGCCTGAACCACCTCAGACCAGCCTGAACCACCTCAGACCAGACTGAACCACCTCAGACCAGCCTGAACCACCTCAGACCAGCCTGAACCACCTCAGACCAGACTGAACCACCTCAGACCAGCCTGAACCACCTCAGACCAGCCTGAACCACCTCAGACCGGACTGAACCACTTCAGACCAGCCTGAACCACCTCAGACCAGACTGAACCACCTCAGACCAGACTGAACCACTTCAGACCAGCCTGAACCACCTCAGACTAGCCTGAACCACTTCAGACCAGACTGAACCACCTCAGACCGGACTGAACCACCTCAGACCGGCTTGAACCACCTCAGACCGGACTGAACCACCTCAGACCGGACTGAACCACCTCAGACCGGACTGAACCACCTCAAACCAGCCTGAACCACTTCAGACCAGCCTGAACCACCTCAGACCAGCCTGAACCACCTCAGACCAGCCTGAACCACCTCAGACCAGACTGAACCACCTCAGACCAGACTGAACCACCTCAGACCAGCCTGAACCACCTCAGACCAGCCTGAACCAACTCAGACCAGACTGAACCACCTCAGACCAGCCTGAACCACCTCAGACCAGCCTGAACCACCTCAGACCAGCCTGAACCACCTCAGACCAGACTGAACCACCTCAGACCAGCCTGAACCACCTCAGACCAGCCTGAACCACTTCAGACCAGACTGAACCACCTCAGACTAGCCTGAACCACCTCAGACCAGACTGAACCACCTCAGACTGGACTGAACCACCTCAGACCAGCCTGAACCACCTCAGACCAGCCTGAACCACCTCAGACCAGCCTGAACCACCTCAGACCAGACTGAACCACCTCAAACCGGCCTGAACCACCTCAGACCAGCCTGAACCACCTCAGACCGGACTGACCCACCTCAGACTGGACTGAACCGCCTCAGACCAGCCTGAACCACCTCAGACCAGCCTGAACCACCTCAGACCAGACTGAACCACCTCAGACTAGCCTGAACCACCTCAAACCGGCCTGAACCACCTCAGACCAGACTGAACCACCTCAGACCAGACTGAACCACCTCAGACCAGACTGAACCACCTCAGACCGGCCTGAACCACCTCAGACCAGACTGAACCACCTCAGACCAGCCTGAACCACCTCAGACCAGACTGAACAACCTCAGACCAGACTGAACCACCTCAGACCAGCCTGAACCCCCTCAAACCAGCCTGAACCACCTCAGACCAGACTGAACCACCTCAAACCAGCCTGAACCACCTCAGACCGGACTGAACCACTTCAGACCAGCCTGAACCACCTCAGACCAGACTGAACCACCTCAGACCAGCCTGAACCCCCTCAAACCAGCCTGAACCACCTCAGACCAGCCTGAACCACCTCAGACCAGACTGAACCACTTCAGACCGGCCTGAACCACCTCAGACCAGACTGAACCACCTCAGACCAGCCTGAACCACCTCAAACCAGCCTGAACCACCTCAGACCAGCCTGAACCACCTCAAACCAGACTGAACCACCTCAGACCGGACTGAACCACTTCAGACCAGCCTGAACCACCTCAGACCAGACTGAACCACCTCAGACCAGCCTGAACCACCTCAAACCAGCCTGAACCACCTCAGACCAGCCTGAACCACCTCAGACCGGACTGAACCACTTCAGACCGGCCTGAACCACCTCAGACCAGACTGAACCACCTCAGACCAGCCTGAACCACCTCAGACCGGCCTGAACCACTTCAGACCAGACTGAACCACCTCAGACCGGACTGAACCACCTCAGACCGGCTTGAACCACCTCAGACCGGACTGAACCACCTCAGACCAGCCTGAACCACCTCAGACCGGACTGAACCACCTCAAACCAGCCTGAACCACTTCAGACCAGCCTGAACCACCTCAGACCAGCCTGAACCACCTCAAACCAGCCTGAACCACTTCAGACCAGCCTGAACCACCTCAGACTAGCCTGAACCACCTCAGACCGGACTGAACCACCTCAGACCAGACTGAACCACCTCAGACCAGCCTGAACCACCTCAGACCAGCCTGAACCACCTCAGACCGGACTGAACCACTTCAGACCTGCCTGAACCACCTCAGACCAGACTGAACCACCTCAGACCAGACTGAACCACCTCAGACCAGACTGAACCACTTCAGACCAGCCTGAACCACCTCAGACCAGCCTGAACCACTTCAGACCAGACTGAACCACCTCAGACCGGCTTGAACCACCTCAGACCAGACTGAACCACCTCAGACCAGACTGAACCACCTCAGACCAGACTGAACCACCTCAGACCAGACTGAACCACTTCAGACCAGCCTGAACCACCTCAGACCAGCCTGAACCACTTCAGACCAGACTGAACCACCTCAGACCGGCTTGAACCACCTCAGACCAGCCTGAACCACTTCAGACCAGACTGAACCACCTCAGACCAGACTGAACCACCTCAGACCAGACTGAACCACCTCAGACCAGCCTGAACCACCTCAGACCGGACTGAACCACCTCAGACCAGCCTGAACCACCTCAGACCGGACTGAACCACCTCAGACCAGCCTGAACCACCTCAGACCAGCCTGAACCACCTCAAACCAGCCTGAACCACCTCAGACCGGACTGAACCACTTCAGACCAGACTGAACCACCTCAGACCAGACTGAACCACCTCAGACTGGACTGAACCACCTCAGACCAGCCTGAACCACCTCAGACCAGCCTGAACCACCTCAGACCAGACTGAACCACCTCAGACTAGCCTGAACCACCTCAAACCGGCCTGAACCACCTCAGACCAGCCTGAACCACCTCAGACCGGACTGAACCACCTCAGACTGGACTGAACCGCCTCAGACCAGCCTGAACCACCTCAGACCAGCCTGAACCACCTCAGACCAGACTGAACCACCTCAGACTAGCCTGAACCACCTCAAACCGGCCTGAACCACCTCAGACCAGACTGAACCACCTCAGACCAGACTGAACCACCTCAGACCAGACTGAACCACCTCAGACCGGCCTGAACCACCTCAGACCAGACTGAACCACCTCAGACCAGCCTGAACCACCTCAGACCAGACTGAACCACCTCAGACCAGACTGAACCACCTCAGACCAGCCTGAACCCCCTCAAACCAGCCTGAACCACCTCAGACCAGACTGAACCACCTCAAACCAGCCTGAACCACCTCAGACCAGCCTGAACCACCTCAGACCGGACTGAACCACTTCAGACCAGCCTGAACCACCTCAGACCAGACTGAACCACCTCAGACCAGCCTGAACCACCTCAAACCAGCCTGAACCACCTCAGACCGGACTGAACCACCTCAGACCGGACTGAACCACTTCAGACCGGCCTGAACCACCTCAGACCAGACTGAACCACCTCAGACCAGCCTGAACCACCTCAGACCGGCCTGAACCACTTCAGACCAGACTGAACCACCTCAGACCGGACTGAACCACCTCAGACCGGCTTGAACCACCTCAGACCGGACTGAACCACCTCAGACCAGCCTGAACCACCTCAGACCGGACTGAACCACCTCAAACCAGCCTGAACCACTTCAGACCAGCCTGAACCACCTCAGACCAGCCTGAACCACCTCAGACCAGCCTGAACCACCTCAAACCAGCCTGAACCACTTCAGACCAGCCTGAACCACCTCAGACTAGCCTGAACCACCTCAGACCGGACTGAACCACCTCAGACCAGACTGAACCACCTCAGACCAGCCTGAACCACCTCAGACCAGACTGAACCACCTCAGACCAGACTGAACCACCTCAGACCTGCCTGAACCACCTCAGACCGGACTGAACCACCTCAGACCAGCCTGAACCACCTCAGACAAGACTGAACCACCTCAGACCAGCCTGAACCACCTCAAACCAGCCTGAACCACCTCAGACCAGCCTGAACCACCTCAGACCGGACTGAACCACCTCAGACCAGCCTGAACCACCTCAGACCAGCCTGAACCACCTCAGACTAGCCTGAACCACCTCAGACCAGACTGAACCACCTCAGACCAGCCTGAACCACCTCAGACCAGCCTGAACCACCTCAGACCAGCCTGAACCACCTCAGACCAGCCTGAACCACCTCAGACCAGCCTGAACCACTTCAGACCAGACTGAACCACCTCAGACTAGCCTGAACCACCTCAGACCAGACTGAACCACCTCAGACCGGACTGAACCACCTCAGACCAGCCTGAACCACCTCAGACCAGCCTGAACCACCTCAGACCAGCCTGAACCACCTCAGACCGGACTGAACCACCTCAGACCGGACTGAACCACCTCAGACCGGCTTGAACCACCTCAGACCAGACTGAACCACCTCAGACCAGCCTGAACCACCTCAGACCAGCCTGAACCACCTCAGACCGGACTGAACCACCTCAGACCGGACTGAACCACCTCAGACCGGCTTGAACCACCTCAGACCAGCCTGAACCACCTCAGACCGGACTGAACCACCTCAGACCAGCCTGAACCACCTCAGACCGGACTGAACCACCTCAGACCGGACTGAACCACTTCAGTCTGGACTGAACCACCTCAGACCGGACTGAACCACCTCAGACCGGACTGAACCACCTCAGACCGGACTGAACCACCTCAGACCGGCTTGAACCACCTCAGACCGGACTGAACCACCTCAGACCAGCCTGAACCACCTCAGACCGGACTGAACCACCTCAGACCAGCCTGAACCACCTCAGACCGGACTGAACCACCTCAGACCGGCTTGAACCACCTCAGACCAGACTGAACCACCTCAGACCAGCCTGAACCACCTCAGACCAGACTGAACCACCTCAGACCAGACTGAACCACCTCAGACTGGACTGAACCGCCTCAGACCAGCCTGAACCACCTCAGACCAGCCTGAACCACCTCAGACCAGACTGAACCACCTCAGACTAGCCTGAACCACCTCAAACCGGCCTGAACCACCTCAGACCAGACTGAACCACCTCAGACTGGACTGAACCGCCTCAGACCAGCCTGAACCACCTCAGACCAGCCTGAACCACCTCAGACCAGACTGAACCACCTCAGACTAGCCTGAACCACCTGAAACCGGCCTGAACCACCTCAGACCAGACTGAACCACCTCAGACCAGACTGAACCACCTCAGACCGGACTGAACCACTTCAGACCAGCCTGAACCACCTCAGACCAGACTGAACCACCTCAGACCAGCCTGAACCACCTCAGACCGGCCTGAACCACTTCAGACCAGACTGAACCACCTCAGACCGGACTGAACCACCTCAGACCAGCTTGAACCACCTCAGACCGGACTGAACCACCTCAGACCAGACTGAACCACCTCAGACCGGACTGAACCACCTCAGACCAGCCTGAACCACCTCAGACCGGACTGAACCACCTCAAACCAGCCTGAACCACCTCAGACCAGCCTGAACCACCTCAGACCAGCCTGAACCACCTCAGACCAGACTGAACCACCTTAGACCAGCCTGAACCACCTCAGACCAGCCTGAACCACCTCAGACCGGACTGAACCACTTCAGACCAGCCTGAACCACCTCAGACCAGACTGAACCACCTCAGACCAAACTGAACCACCTCAGACCAGACTGAACCACTTCAGACCAGCCTGAACCACCTCAGACCAGCCTGAACCACTTCAGACCAGACTGAACCACCTCAGACCGGACTGAACCACCTCAGACCGGCTTGAACCACCTCAGACCGGACTGAACCACCTCAGACCAGCCTGAACCACCTCAGACCGGACTGAACCACCTCAAACCAGCCTGAACCACTTCAGACCAGACTGAACCACCTCAGACCGGACTGAACCACCTCAAACCAGCCTGAACCACCTCAGACCAGCCTGAACCACCTCAGACCAGCCTGAACCACCTCAGACCAGCCTGAACCACCTCAGACCAGACTGAACCACCTCAGACCAGACTGAACCACCTCAGACCAGACTGAACCACCTCAGACCAGACTGAACCACCTCAGACCAGCCTGAACCACCTCAGACCAGACTGAACCACCTCAGACCAGCCTGAACCACCTCAGACCAGACTGAACCACCTCAGACCAGCCTGAACCACCTCAGACCAGCCTGAACCACTTCAGACCAGACTGAACCACCTCAGACTAGCCTGAACCACCTCAGACCAGACTGAACCACCTCAGACTGGACTGAACCACCTCAGACCAGCCTGAACCACCTCAGACCAGACTGAACCACCTCAGACTGGACTGAACCACCTCAGACCAGACTGAACCACCTCAGACTAGCCTGAACCACCTCAAACCGGCCTGAACCACCTCAGACCAGACTGAACCACCTCAGACTGGACTGAACCGCCTCAGACCAGCCTGAACCACCTCAGACCAGCCTGAACCACCTCAGACCGGCCTGAACCACCTCAGACCAGACTGAACCACCTCAGGCCAGACTGAACCACCTCAGGCCAGACTGAACCACCTCAGACCAGACTGAACCACCTCAGACTAGCCTGAACCACGTCAGACCAGACTGAACCACCTCAGACCGGACTGAACCACCTCAGACCGGACTGAACCACCTCAGACTGGACTGAACCACCTCAGGCCAGACTGAACCACCTCAGACCAGACTGAACCACCTCAGACCAGACTGAACCACCTCAGACTAGCCTGAACCACCTCAGACTGGACTGAACCACCTCAGACCAGACTGAACCACCTCAGACTAGCCTGAACCACCTCAGACCAGACTGAACCACCTCAGACCAGCCTGAACCACCTCAGACTGGACTGAACCACCTCAGACCAGACTGAACCACCTCAGACTGGACTGAACCACCTCAGACCAGACTGAACCACCTCAGACTGGACTGAACCACCTCAGACCAGACTGAACCACCTCAGGCCAGACTGAACCACCTCAGGCCAGACTGAACCACCTCAGACCAGCCTGAACCACTTCAGACCAGCCTGAACCACCTCAGACTGGACTGAACCACCTCAGACCAGCCTGAACCACCTCAGACCAGACTGAACCACCTCAGACCAGACTGAACCACCTCAGACTGGACTGAACCACCTCAGACCAGACTGAACCACCTCAGACCAGACTGAACCACCTCAGACCAGACTGAACCTCCTCAGACTGGACTGAACCACCTCAGACCAGACTGAACCACCTCAGACTGGACTGAACCACCTCAGACCGGACTGAACCACCTCAGACTAGCCTGAACCACCTCAGACTGGACTGAACCACCTCAGACCAGACTGAACCACCTCAGACCAGACTGAACCACCTCAGACCAGCCTGAACCACCTCAGACTGGACTGAACCACCTCAGACCAGACTGAACCACCTCAGACCAGACTGAACCACCTCAGACTGGACTGAACCACCTCAGACCGGACTGAACCACCTCAGACCAGACTGAACCACCTCAGACTGGACTGAACCACCTCAGACCAGACTGAACCACCTCAGACCAGCCTGAACCACCTCAGACTGGACTGAACCACCTCAGACCAGACTGAACCACCTCAGACCAGACTGAACCACCTCAGACCAGACTGAACCACCTCAGACCAGACTGAACCACCTCAGACCGGAATTAACCACCTCAGACCGGACTTAACCACCTCAGACCAGACTGAACCACCTCAGACCAGACTGAACCACCTCAGACTGGACTGAACCACCTCAGACCGGACTGAACCACCTCAGACCAGACTGAACCACCTCAGACTGGACTGAACCACCTCAGACCGGACTGAACCACCTCAGACCAGCCTGAACCACCTCAGACTGGACTGAACCACCTCAGACCAGACTGAACCACCTCAGACCAGACTGAACCACCTCAGACCAGCCTGAACCACCTCAGACCAGACTGAACCACCTCAGACCAGACTGAACCACCTCAGACTGGACTGAACCACCTCAGACCAGACTGAACCACCTCAGACTGGACTGACCCACCTCAGACCAGACTGAACCACCTCAGACCAGACTGAACCACCTCAGACTGGACTGAACCACCTCAGACCAGCCTGAACCACCTCAGACTGGACTGAACCACCTCAGACTGGACTGAACCACCTCAGACCAGACTGAACCACCTCAGACCAGCCTGAACCACCTCAGACCAGCCTGAACCACCTCAGACCAGACTGAACCGCCTCAGACCAGCCTGAACCACCTCAGACTGGACTGAACCACCTCAGACCAGCCTGAACCACCTCAGACTGGACTGAACCACCTCAGACTGGACTGAACCACCTCAGACCAGACTGAACCACCTCAGACCAGCCTGAACCACCTCAGACCAGCCTGAACCACCTCAGACCAGACTGAACCGCCTCAGACCAGCCTGAACCACCTCAGACTGGACTGAACCACCTCTTCCTTCCTTACTGGTTTCATCTGATAGAATGGACAACGTAGCGGGAACCAGACCAAGGACGCTCCTGAAAACTGCCAAAGGCTTTTATTGTTCCAATCTGACCAAGACTCGACGAACAAGCCCTCATCAAGTTCCTCCTTAGGAACTCTAAGTGGGCTCTAAGTGGCCTGACTGAAAGAAAAAAAACAAGCATGGTGCAGTACATTGGTGCAGCTGATTGGCCTGCAGAAATGGCTCATATATACTGTATATACACAGTGAGGCAAATAAGTATTTGAACACCAGGGATTTTGCAAGTTGTCCCACTTAGAAATCATGGAGGTGTCTGAAATTTTCATCTTAGGTGCATGTCCACTGTAAGAGACATAATCCTAAAAAAATATGGAAATAACATTGTATGCTTTTTAAAATAACTTATTTGTATGTTACTGCAACCGCACTGGAAAGCAGTAGTAGGAGCACATTAGACAAATGTTCAACACACAATGACATCCTAAAATAGAGTAAAAATAAAAGAAACTAGAAACAGCTATTATTGAAATAACTGCACCTGTGAATGCCCAGTTATTCCACTATGCTGAATGATTGAAATTAAATTGCATAAGTATAAGAAATAATAAAGCACAACTAACATTTTTTCTAATTGCCACACATTGGGATGGAACCCATGAACATCTGTATTGATGCACACTGACTTACTCACTACACCACTAGTGCTCTTTGTAGCTCCTTGGAAAAAGCGTTGAAATGTTTTTCAGTTGGGATGGGAACCCCCTTTTTTCCACTTCCAGCAGGGTGGAATTAGATGGATTGCCAAAACATGTGAAAGGTTGAACTAATCTCCAGTAAAGATGTGACAGACTTTGTTCAATGTGAAAAACTTTGTTTAATATTTATCAGTGTTGAAATGTTGCAGGGAGCATCGTTGGAACAAATCCTTCATATTTAACTGAGACATTTGCAAATAAATTCCTTTTCTCCTTGAAGTGTGCAGCTGAGATCAATAGTTCACACTGAGCAGCCTGCAGAACGGTGGCCCTGAAGTGCAAACCACAACAACAAAACAAAAAACACAAATACAAAACAAAAAAACGCAACAACAAATTAAGAAACAGCAACAAGTTAAAAATGACAACAATTACAAAAAACACGATGACAAATTAAAAAACACAACAAATTTAATTAGCACTACAAAAAATTCTAAAAAACACAACAACAAAAAAAACAAAAAGAAAAAAATGATAAAACACAATGACAAATAAAAAACGACAACGAACTTGGAAAAAGCACAACAACATGAACATACCGGAAGAGGTAGGTACCAGCGGGCAACGAGAGAGATCGCTGATTGGACGATGCTGCCAGACGGCTTTTGAACCGGAAGTTGTAGTTTTGTCCCTCGTTCAGTTTGGAGTCGAGGAAAGGCTGAAGTCGTACTAAATCCTTTGTGTTAAATACTACAGAAGTGTTCAAAGTAGTTTCAGTGTGCTGATTGAGACACATTTAGTGTAAAGTGTGTAATCGGGCTTGACAACGGACGTGATGACGTAATGCGGGACGTAAATAGTAGACCGGTGTCATTTTCAGAGGCCGTTTATTCCTGAGGATCATTGATACAGATTATTAGAACAGTGATTTTTATGTTGAACAACTGCTGTCAACCAGAAGCTAAAGCGTTTCTTTTATTCACCTATGGAAAGCCAGCTGGTCTGAACCAGCCAATTAACGTGTTGCTACGGTGACGTCCGTAACCGAGTGACATGAACTTGTTATAATTAGGCGAACTACGTGTGACTGCAGACTAAAATAATGCACGCCAATATATATGTATCTATATATAATTTTTTTTTCACTTTCATCGGTCCTCACAAGTTCTGCATTCTCAGCGGCTGAACGAGCCTCCTCTCAAGCCCTGGGTGATGGTGAGCAGTGCGGGCAAAGTGTGGCCGCTGCACCTGCATGGCAGGAGTAGCTGACACCTGTACGCATGTAGCTGCACTCCTGCTTAAACTGGAGGCAACTGTCCACATCCGTGGAATGAAGACTGTGACAGATGTGCGAGCAGCATACTGGGTTTTGCCCGGCAACTTAACACAGATTCAACCAGTAGTGGGATATGAGATTACTATGAGGTTACTCAGTCAGATGACTGACCAGGTTGTTTGGACAGAACAGGACTTTGTAGCGGTGCGTCTTCCCAGACAGGGAGTTCTGGAAAACCATCTTACAGAAACACAGGTCTTCTTTAGGAGGGTGTGCTTCCAGAGCTACTTGCTAAATGTTACACTAAGGCTGTGGAGCCCAGCGAGTGAAATGAACTTGAAAACAAGATTTTAACTTAGTTTTGCAACTATTACATTTTTGTACATTATACATTTTATTAATAAAAACTTCTACTGTCACTAAGTGTACCTTATGTCATTTCCAGGCAGTGTACAGACTGTGATTACTGTAGTTTTACTACACATACACTATATATATATATATATATATATATATATATATATATATATATATATATATATATATATATATATAAATATATATATATATATATATATAAATATATATATATATATAAATATATATGTATATATATATGTGTGTGTGTGTATATATATACATATCTACATATGTACACTCATACATCCATTCTTTTTACTTGAATCAGTATTAAGTAATAAGTACAAAATTAACCTCAGTTTCACCCTGTCAAGCTGTAATAAGTTTAATTTTTTTTATTGAAGAATCAGACATTTCATCGCTTTACATCAGTGGTTTTACACCATTATAGACACTCTTCAACATGCACACATCTCACTTGCATCCGGTCTTACAACAACACTTGGACACATGTTTACAAGTATACAACAAACATTAACAATCTAATGAAGAAGAGTAAATTCTTCCTCCTCACAGGGAAGCAACAAACTTATTGGTAGTGTTTTGTGTAACAGTGTGTACTTGTTGCACAAGCTGCCTATCACTCTTTCTACATGTATCCTCAGGTGGGGTAAAACACGAGTATCTTTAACATCTTTAGCATCAGCTTGATGTTGAAGTAGCTCCTCTCCTACAGCTCCTGCATCTGCTTGGATTCCACCTCTCTCATTTCCATTCATGCACATTTCTTTATTATTGCCTCTTCCTATGGATTCTCCACATCCGCGCCGTCTGCAGGTCTGGCGGTCTGAGGCTGTGGCTTTCACCTCAGAGTGACCCAGATGTTGGAGCCCAGTCTGGATGTGACTCCTCCATCTCATCTGCTGGTTTACCTGGGGGGGGGGGGGGGACATATTAACATCCAAAGAATGCTGTGAATGCATCAGACTAGAGACACCGTTCAGTTTCAGGTCCCACTAATTATTTATTGGTTAAGTCATATCAAAGTTTATTAATAAACCATTTTAAATTAAAAACTAACAAACACCCCCCCCCCCCCCCCCCCCCCCCCAAAAAAAAAAGAAAAAGAAAATAGCACAAAGTGAATAATGGTAGAAGTCATATTTTTGCACATTATAAATTCAAGTTCCTCCACAATTAAGAGTATAACCTAACAATAAAAAAAACCCACATCTGTTTGTAAAGAAAAACAAAATCACATAAAAATCCAGCTATTATGTAAGAAAATAACGAGCCTTGTTCTGTAAAGATCACCAGTCTTTGCAGCCTGGGGCTGTTTGGCAGGTTTCTCTGTCGACCTTGCAGATATCAGGACATTATAAGACATTTTTGTCAGGCTTAACTTGCTGACAAATTGAGCCAAATAGCTGAAAAAGACCTCGGCTGGTTGTTAATCAGTGTATCTAATGGTCTAAGCTGGTTGTTAATCAGTGTATCTAATGGTCTAAGCTGGTTGTTAATCAGTGTATCTGATGGTCTAAACTGGTTGGTAACCAGTGTATCTGATGGTCTAAGCTGGTTGGTAACCAGTGTATCTGATGGTCTAAGCTGGTTGTTAATCAGTGTATCTGATGGTCTAAGCTGGTTGTTAATCAGTGTATCTGATGGTCTCGGCTGGTTGTTAATCAGTGTATCTGATGGTCTAAGCTGGTTGTTAATCAGTGTATCTAATGGTCTAAGCTGGTTGTTAATCAGTGTATCTGATGGTCTCGGCTGGTTGTTAATCAGTGTATCTGATGGTCTAAGCTGGTTGGTAACCAGTGTATCTGATGGTCTAAACTGGTTGGTAACCAGTGTATCTGATGGTCTAAGCTGGTTGGTAACCAGTGTATCTGATGGTCTAAGCTGGTTGGTAACCAGTGTATCTGATGGTCTAAGCTGGTTGTTAATCAGTGTATCTGATGGTCTAAGCTGGTTGTTAATCAGTGTATCTGATGGTCTCGGCTGGTTGGTAACCAGTGTATCTGATGGTCTAAGCTGGTTGTTAATCAGTGTATCTGATGGTCTCGGCTGGTTGTTAACCAGTGTATCTGATGGTCTAAGCTGGTTGGTAACCAGTGTATCTGATGGTCTAAGCTGGTTGTTAATCAGTGTATCTGATGGTCTAAGCTGGTTGTTAATCAGTGTATCTGATGGTCTCGGCTGGTTGGTAACCAGTGTATCTGATGGTCTAAGCTGGTTGTTAATCAGTGTATCTGATGGTCTAAGCTGGTTGGTAACCAGTGTATCTGATGGTCTAAGCTGGTTGGTAACCAGTGTATCTGATGGTCTAAGCTGGTTGGTAACCAGTGTATCTGATGGTCTAAGCTGGTTGTTAATCAGTGTATCTGATGGTCTAAGCTGGTTGTTAATCAGTGTATCTGATGGTCTCGGCTGGTTGGTAACCAGTGTATCTGATGGTCTAAGCTGGTTGTTAATCAGTGTATCTGATGGTCTCGGCTGGTTGTTAACCAGTGTATCTGATGGTCTAAGCTGGTTGTTAATCAGTGTATCTGATGGTCTAAGCTGGTTGTTAATCAGTGTATCTGATGGTCTTGGCTGGTTGGTAACCAGTGTATCTGATGGTCTAAGCTGGTTGTTAATCAGTGTATCTGATGGTCTCGGCTGGTTGTTAATCAGTGTATCTGATGGTCTAAGCTGGTTGTTAATCAGTGTATCTGATGGTCTAAGCTGGTTGTTAATCAGTGTATCTGATGGTCTAAGCTGGTTGGTAACCAGTGTATCTGATGGTCTAAGCTGGTTGTTAACCAGTGTATCTGATGGTCTAAGCTGGTTGGTAACCAGTGTATCTGATGGTCTAAGCTGGTTGTTAATCAGTGTATCTGATGGTCTAAGCTGGTTGTTAATCAGTGTATCTGATGGTCTAAGCTGGTTGTTAATCAGTGTATCTGATGGTCTAAGCTGGTTGTTAATCAGTGTATCTGATGGTCTAAGCTGGTTGTTAATCAGTGTATCTGATGGTCTAAGCTGGTTGTTAACCAGTGTATCTGATGGTCTAAGCTGGTTGTTAATCAGTGTATCTGATGGTCTAAGCTGGTTGGTAACCAGTGTATCTGATGGTCTAAGCTGGTTGTTAATCAGTGTATCTGATGGTCTCGGCTGGTTGGTAACCAGTGTATCTGATGGTCTAAGCTGGTTGTTAACCAGTGTATCTGATGGTCTCGGCTGGTTGGTAACCAGTGTATCTGATGGTCTAAGCTGGTTGTTAATCAGTGTATCTGATGGTTTCGGCTTGTTGTTAATCAGTGTATCTGATGGTCTCGGCTGGTTGTTAATCAGTGTATCTGATGGTCTAAGCTGGTTGTTAATCAGTGTATCTGATGGTCTAAACTGGTTGTTAATCAGTGTATCTGATGGTCTCGGCTGGTTGTTAATCAGTGTATCTGATGGTCTCGGCTGGTTGTTAACCAGTGTATCTGATGGTCTAAGCTGGTTGTTAATCAGTGTATCTGATGGTCTCGGCTGGTTGTTAACCAGTGTATCTGATGGTCTCGACTGGTTGTTAATCAGTGTATCTGATGGTCTCGGCTGGTTGTTAATCAGTGTATCTGATGGTCTAAGCTGGTTGGTAACCAGTGTATCTGATGGTCTAAGCTGGTTGGTAACCAGTGTATCTGATGGTCTAAGCTGGTTGTTAATCAGTGTATCTGATGGTCTCGGCTGGTTGTTAATCAGTGTATCTGATGGTCTAAGCTGGTTGTTAATCAGTGTATCTGATGGTCTCGGCTGGTTGGTAACCAGTGTATCTGATGGTCTCGGCTGGTTGTTAATCAGTGTATCTGATGGTCTCAGCTGGTTGTTAATCAGTGTATCTGATGGTCTAAGCTGGTTGTTAATCAGTGTATCTGATGGTCTCGGCTGGTTGTTAATCAGTGTATCTGATGGTCTAAGCTGGTTGTTAATCAGTGTATCTGATGGTCTAAGCTGGTTGTTAACCAGTGTATCTGATGGTCTAAGCTGGTTGGTAACCAGTGTATCTGATGGTCTCGGCTGGTTGTTAATCAGTGTATCTGATGGTCTAAGCTGGTTGGTAACCAGTGTATCTGATGGTCTAAGCTGGTTGTTAATCAGTGTATCTGATGGTCTAAGCTGGTTGTTAATCAGTGTATCTGATGGTCTAAGCTGGTTGTTAATCAGTGTATCTGATGGTCTCGGCTGGTTGTTAATCAGTGTATCTGATGGTCTAAGCTGGTTGTTAATCAGTGTATCTGATGGTCTAAGCTGGTTGTTAATCAGTGTATCTGATGGTCTAAGCTGGTTGTTAATCAGTGTATCTGATGGTCTAAGCTGGTTGTTAATCAGTGTATCTGATGGTCTAAGCTGGTTGTTAATCAGTGTATCTGATGGTCTAAGCTGGTTGTTAATCAGTGTATCTGATGGTCTAAGCTGGTTGGTAACCAGTGTATCTGATGGTCTCGGCTGGTTGGTAACCAGTGTATCTGATGGTCTCGGCTGGTTGTTAATCAGTGTATCTGATGGTCTAAGCTGGTTGTTAATCAGTGTATCTGATGGTCTCGGCTGGTTGTTAATCAGTGTATCTGATGGTCTAAGCTGGTTGTTAATCAGTGTATCTGATGGTCTAAGCTGGTTGTTAATCAGTGTATCTGATGGTCTAAGCTGGTTGTTAATCAGTGTATCTGATGGTCTAAGCTGGTTGGTAACCAGTGTATCTGATGGTCTCGGCTGGTTGGTAACCAGTGTATCTGATGGTCTCGGCTGGTTGTTAATCAGTGTATCTGATGGTCTAAGCTGGTTGTTAATCAGTGTATCTGATGGTCTCGGCTGGTTGGTAACCAGTGTATCTGATGGTCTAAGCTGGTTGTTAATCAGTGTATCTGATGGTCTCGGCTGGTTGGTAACCAGTGTATCTGATGGTCTAAGCTGGTTGTTAACCAGTGTATCTGATGGTCTCGGCTGGTTGGTAACCAGTGTATCTGATGGTCTAAGCTGGTTGTTAATCAGTGTATCTGATGGTCTCGGCTTGTTGTTAATCAGTGTATCTGATGGTCTCGGCTGGTTGTTAATCAGTGTATCTGATGGTCTAAGCTGGTTGTTAACCAGTGTATCTGATGGTCTAAGCTGGTTGTTAACCAGTGTATCTGATGGTCTAAGCTGGTTGTTAATCAGTGTATCTGATGGTCTCGGCTGGTTGTTAATCAGTGTATCTGATGGTCTCGGCTGGTTGTTAATCAGTGTATCTGATGGTCTAAGCTGGTTGTTAATCAGTGTATCTGATGGTCTAAGCTGGTTGTTAATCAGTGTATCTGATGGTCTAAGCTGGTTGTTAATCAGTGTATCTGATGGTCTAAGCTGGTTGTTAATCAGTGTATCTGATGGTCTAAGCTGGTTGTTAATCTGTATCTGATGGTCTAAGCTGGTTGGTAACCAGTGTATCTGATGGTCTCGGCTGGTTGGTAACCAGTGTATCTGATGGTCTCGGCTGGTTGTTAATCAGTGTATCTGATGGTCTAAGCTGGTTGTTAATCAGTGTATCTGATGGTCTCGGCTGGTTGGTAACCAGTGTATCTGATGGTCTAAGCTGGTTGTTAACCAGTGTATCTGATGGTCTCGGCTGGTTGGTAACCAGTGTATCTGATGGTCTAAGCTGGTTGTTAATCAGTGTATCTGATGGTCTCGGCTGGTTGGTAACCAGTGTATCTGATGGTCTAAGCTGGTTGTTAACCAGTGTATCTGATGGTCTCGGCTGGTTGGTAACCAGTGTATCTGATGGTCTAAGCTGGTTGTTAATCAGTGTATCTGATGGTTTCGGCTTGTTGTTAATCAGTGTATCTGATGGTCTCGGCTGGTTGTTAATCAGTGTATCTGATGGTCTAAACTGGTTGTTAATCAGTGTATCTGATGGTCTCGGCTGGTTGTTAATCAGTGTATCTGATGGTCTCGGCTGGTTGTTAACCAGTGTATCTGATGGTCTAAGCTGGTTGTTAATCAGTGTATCTGATGGTCTCGGCTGGTTGTTAACCAGTGTATCTGATGGTCTCGACTGGTTGTTAATCAGTGTATCTGATGGTCTCGGCTGGTTGTTAATCAGTGTATCTGATGGTCTAAGCTGGTTGGTAACCAGTGTATCTGATGGTCTAAGCTGGTTGTTAACCAGTGTATCTGATGGTCTAAGCTGGTTGTTAATCAGTGTATCTGATGGTCTCGGCTGGTTGTTAATCAGTGTATCTGATGGTCTAAGCTGGTTGTTAATCAGTGTATCTGATGGTCTCGGCTGGTTGGTAACCAGTGTATCTGATGGTCTCGGCTGGTTGTTAATCAGTGTATCTGATGGTCTAAGCTGGTTGTTAACCAGTGTATCTGATGGTCTAAGCTGGTTGTTAACCAGTGTATCTGATGGTCTAAGCTGGTTGTTAATCAGTGTATCTGATGGTCTCGGCTGGTTGTTAACCAGTGTATCTGATGGTCTAAGCTGGTTGGTAACCAGTGTATCTGATGGTCTAAACTGGTTGTTAACCAGTGTATCTGATGGTCTCGGCTGGTTGTTAATCAGTGTATCTGATGGTCTAAGCTGGTTGGTAACCAGTGTATCTGATGGTCTCGGCTGGTTGGTAACCAGTGTATCTGATGGTCTCGGCTGGTTGTTAATCAGTGTATCTGATGGTCTAAGCTGGTTGTTAATCAGTGTATCTGATGGTCTCGGCTGGTTGGTAACCAGTGTATCTGATGGTCTAAGCTGGTTGTTAACCAGTGTATCTGATGGTCTCGGCTGGTTGGTAACCAGTGTATCTGATGGTCTAAGCTGGTTGTTAATCAGTGTATCTGATGGTCTCGGCTGGTTGGTAACCAGTGTATCTGATGGTCTAAGCTGGTTGTTAACCAGTGTATCTGATGGTCTCGGCTGGTTGGTAACCAGTGTATCTGATGGTCTAAGCTGGTTGTTAATCAGTGTATCTGATGGTTTCGGCTTGTTGTTAATCAGTGTATCTGATGGTCTCGGCTGGTTGTTAATCAGTGTATCTGATGGTCTAAGCTGGTTGTTAATCAGTGTATCTGATGGTCTAAACTGGTTGTTAATCAGTGTATCTGATGGTCTCGGCTGGTTGTTAATCAGTGTATCTGATGGTCTCGGCTGGTTGTTAACCAGTGTATCTGATGGTCTAAGCTGGTTGTTAATCAGTGTATCTGATGGTCTCGGCTGGTTGTTAACCAGTGTATCTGATGGTCTCGACTGGTTGTTAATCAGTGTATCTGATGGTCTCGGCTGGTTGTTAATCAGTGTATCTGATGGTCTAAGCTGGTTGGTAACCAGTGTATCTGATGGTCTAAGCTGGTTGGTAACCAGTGTATCTGATGGTCTAAGCTGGTTGTTAATCAGTGTATCTGATGGTCTCGGCTGGTTGTTAATCAGTGTATCTGATGGTCTAAGCTGGTTGTTAATCAGTGTATCTGATGGTCTCGGCTGGTTGGTAACCAGTGTATCTGATGGTCTCGGCTGGTTGTTAATCAGTGTATCTGATGGTCTAAGCTGGTTGTTAACCAGTGTATCTGATGGTCTAAGCTGGTTGTTAACCAGTGTATCTGATGGTCTAAGCTGGTTGTTAATCAGTGTATCTGATGGTCTCGGCTGGTTGTTAACCAGTGTATCTGATGGTCTAAGCTGGTTGTTAACCAGTGTATCTGATGGTCTTGGCTGGGTGTTGTTTGGGTTTTATTTATCTGTGAGAGCCAGAGAGTCTGCTGGCAGACCTCGGCTGCTTTGTTTCTGTCAGTGCGCCGCAGGACAGCTGTGGCTACACATGTTGCTTACTATCACCAGGTATGAATGAGGGATGGACTAAAAGTAAAGCGCTCTAATGCCTTGTAAGGCGCCATATAAATCTAATCATTTATCACGATTATTATGCGATCTTTGCGTTAGCGTTCACTTAGCATGCTAGCTTGCTAGTCGCTATGTCAACAGATGTCCTTCCAGTATCTTCGGGTTATTTGATTGAAATCAGAACAAAATAAGAACAATAATCGAATTACACAAAACAGTCACACTTACCGAGGAACCGGATGCTGCAAACCGGTGCAGAGCTCCAAACCCTGCTGAAGCAGTTTTTAGCTCATTATGCAAAAATTGACCAATTGCTGTGCTGAATTTTTGCAAAGTCCAAGCTGTATTTGGTTGGAAGGACTTTCATCCAATCACAAGGCTGAATTATTTTTTTTACAAAATGCTAAATATCTCAAAAACTACAAAAATTTGAAACGGCAAAAGTCGTAACACGCTTCTCCCAAAGGATCTGCAGGGTTTGAGATGTGAATGATTGAAGTGACCTAAATGGTGCAGGACGAGTGGCACGGCAAAGTTTGGCGGAATATTAATAAAAATGGCCGAACAGGATCTCAATAATGTGAATAAAACGCAGCACTTGGAAAATAGCTAAAAAAATGACGACTAAAATGAGGTGCGTGCCTGAGGCATTTACAGAGTGCATTGTTCAAACCGCTTGTGGAAAGAAACTTTGTGTGCCGAGATGTATTCTCTGAGACGCTTTTAATAGCGCGGTATCGTCTACCTGAGGGCAGGACCTCAAACAACTCGGTAGCAGATGGTCAGAGGGATCTGTAAAGCTCTTTTTAAAAGTCTGGATTTATAAATGTCCTCCAGAAGTTGCAGGTCGCAGCCTGTTGTTGTGTGAGTAGAGCGAACCAGTCTGTTTAAAGTCTCCTTTCTTTCCCAGTGAGATTACCAAACTACACCGTGACAGAGCTGGTAAGAAGGCTTTCAATGCCACACCGATAAAAATTTTTAGTAAATTCCTTTCATTTTTGTAAAAAGAAAAGATGCTGGCGAGCCTTTTTTAGCAATATTATTGGTGTTGGACTGCCAGCTCAGATCTTCGGAGAGACACCCAAGAACTTACATTTGTCCACCACTTGCACATCTGGATCCAAAATGACAACGGGCACCTTGTTCTTCTTATGTCTAAAATCAACAACCAGTTTATTGGTTTTAGGAGTATTCAGAACAAGGTTTTCTTTGCTCCAACGGACAATTCCTTCCTCTGTTCTGTAATGTGATTCATCATCTGAACTGATTGGACAGATAACAGTGGTATCGCCTGCAGACTGACTACCAGATTGTCAGGATGAGTAGCAGCGCAGCCATATGTGTGCAGAGTGAAAAGCAAAGGACTTAAAATACAACCTTGTGGGGAACCAATGCTCAGTTCATCAGAGACATAGCCATTCATGTGGACTCTACAGGTTAAGAAGTTTAAAATCCATTTGCAAATTGCACCAAGACCAAGAATCTTCAATTTGTGAATGAGTTTCACAGTAACCAAGCTATTAAAGGCAGAGCTGTAGTCTATAAAAAGCATCCTTACATACAATTTTCCTTTGTCTAGATGTTCGTACACAGAGTTCAGAGATGACATCTTCTACGCGCCGAGACATTGTCTCCAATCTCTGGATGTTCTCAGACCTAAATATTTACCATGATGCTGTGGGATAATAAACACAGAGCTCCTAAATGTTCGAGCTGTTCGACAGTTAGTGTGTGTGTGCATGTGTGTGTGTTATTGTTGAGCAGCGCCTCGTGAGTGGAACAAAGATGTGATAATCCCGGAAACTGTTGGCTAAGCATTACTCCATCCTGCAGCGAATGTCTTTGTTATTTCTCCCTTTAGATTTGATGTACGAGTGTGTTGGTGTGTGTGTTAGTTTGTGTTGGTGTGTGTGTTAGTTTGTGTTGGTGTGTGTTGGTGTGTGTTGGTGTGTGTGTTAGTTTGTGTTGGTGTGTGTTGGTGTGTGTGTTAGTTTGTGTTGGTGTGTGTTGGTGTGTGTGTTAGTTTGTGTTGGTGTGTGTTGGTGTGTGTGTTAGTTTGTGTTGGTGTGTGTTGGTGTGTGTGTTAGTTTGTGTTGGTGTGTGTTGGTGTGTGTGTTAGTTTGTGTTGGTGTGTGTTGGTGTGTGTGTTAGTTTGTGTTGGTGTGTGTGTTAGTTTGTGTTGGTGTGTGTTAGTTTGTGTTGGTGTGTGTTGGTGTGTGTTAGTTTGTGTTGGTGTGTGTTGGTGTGTGTGTTAGTTTGTGTTAGTGTGTGTTGGTGTCTTTTTTAGTTCGTGTTGGTGTGTGTGTTAGTTTGTGTTGATGTGTGTGTTAGTTTGTGTTGGTGTGTCTTAGTTTGTGTTGGTGTGTGTGTTAGTTTGTGTTGGTGTGTCTTAGTGTGTCTTAGTTTGTGTTGGTGTGTGTGTTAGTTTGTGTTGGTGTGTGTGTTAGTTCGTGTTGGTGTGTGTTGGTGTGTGTGTTAGTTTGTGTTGGTGTGTGTTAGTGTGTCTTAGTTCGTGTTGGTGTGTGTGTTAGTTTGTGTTGATGTGTGTGCTAGTTTGTGTTGGTGTGTATGTTAGTTTATGTTGGTGTGTGTTAGTTTGTGTTAGTGTGTGTTGGCGTGTGTGTTAGTTTGTGTTGGTGTGTGTTAGTTTGTGTTGGTGTGTGTGTTAGTTTGTGTTGGTGTGTATGTTAGTTTGTGTTGGTGTGTGTTAGTGTGTTGGTGTGTCTTAGTTTGTGTTGGTGTGTGTTGGTGTGTGTGTTAGTTTGTGTTGGTGTGTGTGTTAGTTCGTGTTGGTGTGTGTTGGTGTGTGTGTTAGTTTGTGTTGGTGTGTGTTAGTGTGTCTTAGTTCGTGTTGGTGTGTGTGTTAGTTTGTGTTGATGTGTGTGCTAGTTTGTGTTGGTGTGTATGTTAGTTTATGTTGGTGTGTGTTAGTTTGTGTTAGTGTGTGTTGGCGTGTGTGTTAGTTTGTGTTGGTGTGTGTTAGTTTGTGTTGGTGTGTGTGTTAGTTTGTGTTGGTGTGTATGTTAGTTTGTGTTGGTGTGTGTTAGTGTGTTGGTGTGTCTTAGTTTGTGTTGGTGTGTGTGTTAGTTCGTGTTGGTGTGTGTGTTAGTTTGTGTTGGTGTGTGTGTTAGCTTGTGTTGGTGTGTGTTAGTGTGTCTTAGTTTGTGTTAGTGTGTGTTGGTGTGTGTGTTAGTTTGTGTTGGTGTGTGTTAGTGTGTCTTAGTTTGTGTTAGTGTGTGTTGGTGTGTGTGTTAGTTTGTGTTGGTGTGTGTTGGTGTGTCTTAGTTTGTGTTGGTGTGTGTTGGTGTGTGTGTTAGTGTGTCTTAGTTTGTGTTGGTGTGTGTGTTAATTTGTGTTGGTCTGTGTGTTAGTTTGTATTGGTGTGTGTTGGTGTGTGTGTTAGTTTGTGTTGGTGTGTGTTAGTTTGCGTTGGTGTGTGTGTTAGTTTGTGTTGGTGTGTGTTGTTGTGTGTGTTAGTTTGTGTTGGTGTGTGTGTTAGTTTGTGTTGGTGTGTGTGTTAGTTTGTGTTGGTGTGTGTTAGTTTGTGTTGGTGTGTGTTGTTGTGTGTGTTAGTTTGTGTTGTTGTGTGTTGGTGTGTGTGTTAGTTTGTGTTGGTGTGTGTTGGTGTGTGTTGGTGTGTGTGTTAGTTTGTGTTGGTGTGTATGTTAGTTTGTGTTGGTGTGTGTTGGTGTGTCTTAGTTTGTGTTGATGTGTATTGGTGTGTGTGTTAGTTTGTGTTGGTGTGTGTGTTAGTTTGTGTTGGTGTGTGTTGGTGTGTGTGTTAGTTTGTGTTAGTGTGTCTTGGTGTGTGTTGGTGTGTGTTGGTGTGTGTGTTAGTTTGTGTTGGTGTGTGTGTTAGCTTGTGTTGGTGTGTGTTAGTGTGTCTTAGTTTGTGTTAGTGTGTGTTGGTGTGTGTGTTAGTTTGTGTTGGTGTGTGTTAGTGTGTCTTAGTTTGTGTTAGTGTGTGTGTTGGTGTGTGTGTTAGTTTGTGTTGGTGTGTGTTAGTGTGTCTTAGTTTGTGTTGGTGTGTGTTGGTGTGTGTGTTAGTTTGTGTTGGTGTGTATGTTAGTTTGTGTTGGTGTGTGTGTGTTAGTTTGTGTTGGTGTGTGTTGGTGTGTGTCTTAGTTTGTGTTGGTGTGTGTGTTGGTTTGTGTTGGTGTGTGTTGGTGTGTGTGTTAGTTTGTGTTGGTGTGTGTTGGTGTGTGTTGGTGTGTGTGTTGGTTTGTGTTGGTGTGTGTTGGTGTGTGTCTTAGTTTGTGTTGGTGTGTGTGTTAGTTTGTGTTGGTGTGTGTTGGTGTGTGTGTTAGTTTGTGTTGGTGTGTGTTGGTGTGTGTGTTGGTTTGTGTTGGTGTGTGTTGGTGTGTGTGTTAGTTTGTGTTGGTGTGTATTGGTGTGTTAGTTTGTGTTGGTGTGTGTTGGTGTGTGTCTTAGTTTGTGTTGATGTGTATGTTAGTTTGTGTTGGTGTGTGTTGGTGTGTGTTAGTTTGTGTTGGTGTGTGTTGGTGTGTGTTAGTTTGTGTTGGTGTGTGTTGGTGTGTGTTAGTTTATGTTGGTGTGTGATGGTGTGTTGTGTGTTGGTGTGTGTTGGTGTGTGTTAGTTTGTGTTGGTGTGTGTTGGTGTGTGTCTTAGTTTGTGTTGGTGTGTGTGTTAGTTTGTGTTGGTGTGTGTTGGTGTGTGTCTTAGTTTGTGTTGGTGTGTTGGTGTGTGTGTTGGTTTGTGTTGGTGTGTGTTGGTGTGTGTGTTAGTTTGTGTTGGTGTGTGTTGGTGTGTGTCTTAGTTTGTGTTGGTGTGTGTGTTAGTTTGTGTTGGTGTGTGTTGGTGTGTGTGTTGGTTTGTGTTGGTGTGTGTTGGTGTGTGTGTTAGTTTGTGTTGGTGTGTATTAGTGTGTTAGTTTGTGTTGGTGTGTGTTGGTGTGTGTGTTAGTTTGTGATGGTGTGTGTTGGTGTGTGTGTTAGTTTGAGTTGGTGTGTGTTGGTGTGTGTGTTGGTTTGTGTTGGTGTGTGTTGGTGTGTGTGTTAGTTTTTGTTGGTGTGTATTAGTGTGTTAGTTTGTGTTGGTGTGTGTTGGTGTGTGTGTTAGTTTGTGTTGGTGTGTATTGGTGTGTTAGTTTGTGTTGGTGTGTGTTGGTGTGTGTCTTAGTTTGTGTTGATGTGTGTGTTAGTTTGTGTTGATGTGTGTGTTAGTTTGTGTTGGTGTGTATTAGTGTGTTAGTTTGTATTGGTGTGTGTTGGTGTGTGTGTTAGTTTGTGTTGGTGTGTATTGGTGTGTGTTAGTTTGTGTTGGTGTGTGTTGGTGTGTGTGTTAGTTTGTGTTGGTGTGTGTTGGTGTGTGTGTTAGTTTGTGTTGGTGTGTGTGTTGGTTTGTGTTGGTGTGTGATGGTGTGTTGTGTGTTGGTGTGTGTTGGTGTGTGTTGGTGTGTGTTAGTTTGTGTTGGTGTGTGTTGGTGTGTGTTGGTGTGTGTCTTAGTTTGTGTTGGTGTGTGTGTTAGTTTGTGTTGGTGTGTGTTGGTGTGTGTGTTAGTTTGTGTTGGTGTGTGTTGGTGTGTGTGTTGGTTTGTGTTGGTGTGTGTTGGTGTGTGTGTTAGTTTGTGTTGGTGTGTATTGGTGTGTTAGTTTGTGTTGGTGTGTGTTGGTGTGTTAGTTTGTGTTGGTGTGTGTTGGTGTGTGTCTTAGTTTGTGTTGGTGTGTGTGTTAGTTTGTGTTGGTGTGTGTTGGTGTGTTGTGTGTTAGTTTGTGTTGGTGTGTGTTAGTTTGTGTTGGTGTGTGTTGGTGTGTGTTAGTTTGTGTTGGTGTGTGTTGGTGTGTTGTGTGTTGGTGTGTGTTGGTGTGTGTTAGTTTGTGTTGGTGTGTGTTGGTGTGTGTCTTAGTTTGTGTTGGTGTGTGTGTTAGTTTGTGTTGGTGTGTGTTGGTGTGTGTGTTAGTTTGTGTTGGTGTGTGTGTGTTAGTTTGTGTTGGTGTGTGTTGGTGTGTGTCTTAGTTTGTGTTGGTGTGTGTGTTGGTTTGTGTTGGTGTGTGTTGGTGTGTGTGTTAGTTTGTGTTGGTGTGTGTTGGTGTGTGTCTTAGTTTGTGTTGGTGTGTGTGTGTTAGTTTGTGTTGGTGTGTGTGTTGGTTTGTGTTGGTGTGTGTTGGTGTGTGTGTTAGTTTGTGTTGGTGTGTATTAGTGTGTTAGTTTGTGTTGGTGTGTGTTGGTGTGTGTGTTAGTTTGTGTTGGTGTGTGTTGGTGTGTGTGTTAGTTTGTGTTGGTGTGTGTTGGTGTGTGTGTTGGTTTGTGTTGGTGTGTGTTGGTGTGTGTGTTAGTTTGTGTTGGTGTGTATTAGTGTGTTAGTTTGTGTTGGTGTGTATTGGTGTGTGTCTTAGTTTGTGTTGATGTGAATGTCAGTTTGTGTTAGTGTGTGTTGGTGTGTGTTAGTTTGTGTTGGTGTGTGTTGGTGTGTGTTAGTTTGTGTTGGTGTGTGTTGGTGTGTGTTAGTTTGTGTTGGTGTGTGTTGGTGTGTGTCTTAGTTTGTGTTGGTGTGTGTTGGTGTGTGTGTTAGTTTGTGTTGGTGTGTGTTGGTGTGTGTGTTGGTGTGTGTGTTGGTTTGTGTTGGTGTGTGTTGGTGTGTGTGTTAGTTTGTGTTGGTGTGTATTGGTGTGTTAGTTTGTGTTGGTGTGTATTGGTGTGTTAGTTTGTGTTGGTGTGTGTTGGTGTGTGTCTTAGTTTGTGTTGATGTGAATGTCAGTTTGTGTTGGTGTGTGTTGGTGTGTGTTAGTTTGTGTTGGTGTGTGTTGGTGTGTGTTAGTTTGTGTTGGTGTGTGTTGGTGTGTGTGTTAGTTTGTGTTGGTGTGTGTTGGTGTGTGTGTTGGTGTGTGTGTTGGTTTGTGTTGGTGTGTGTTGGTGTGTGTGTTAGTTTGTGTTGGTGTGTATTAGTGTGTTAGTTTGTGTTGGTGTGTGTTGGTGTGTGTGTTAGTTTGTGTTGGTGTGTGTTGGTGTGTGTGTTAGTTTGTGTTGGTGTGTGTTGGTGTGTGTGTTGGTTTGTGTTGGTGTGTGTTGGTGTGTGTGTTAGTTTGTGTTGGTGTGTATTAGTGTGTTAGTTTGTGTTGGTGTGTATTGGTGTGTGTCTTAGTTTGTGTTGATGTGAATGTCAGTTTGTGTTAGTGTGTGTTGGTGTGTGTTAGTTTGTGTTGGTGTGTGTTGGTGTGTGTTAGTTTGTGTTGGTGTGTGTTGGTGTGTGTTAGTTTGTGTTGGTGTGTGTTGGTGTGTGTCTTAGTTTGTGTTGGTGTGTGTTGGTGTGTGTGTTAGTTTGTGTTGGTGTGTGTTGGTGTGTGTGTTGGTGTGTGTGTTGGTTTGTGTTGGTGTGTGTTGGTGTGTGTGTTAGTTTGTGTTGGTGTGTATTGGTGTGTTAGTTTGTGTTGGTGTGTGTTGGTGTGTGTCTTAGTTTGTGTTGATGTGAATGTCAGTTTGTGTTGGTGTGTGTTGGTGTGTGTTAGTTTGTGTTGGTGTGTGTTGGTGTGTGTTGGTGTGTGTGTTAGTTTGTGTTGGTGTGTGTTGGTGTGTGTGTTGGTGTGTGTGTTGGTTTGTGTTGGTGTGTGTTGGTGTGTGTGTTAGTTTGTGTTGGTGTGTGTGTTAGTTTGTGTTGGTGTGTGTTAGTGTGTGTTAGTTTGTGTTGGTGTGTGTTGGTGTGTGTTGGTGTGTGTTAGTTTGTGTTGGTGTGTGTTGGTGTGTGTTGGTGTGTGTGTTGGTGTGTGTTAGTTTGTGTTGGTGTGTGTTGGTGTGTGTTAGTTTGTGTTGGTGTGTGTTGGTGTGTGTTGGTGTGTGTTGGTGTGTGTTGGTGTGTGTTAGTTTGTGTTGGTGTGTGTTGGTGTGTGTTGGTGTGTGTGTTGGTGTGTGTTGGTGTGTGTTGGTGTGTGTTGGTGTGTGTGTTGGTGTGTGTTGGTGTGTGTTGGTGTGTGTTAGTTTGTGTTGGTGTGTGTGTTGGTGTGTGTGTTGGTGTGTGTTAGTTTGTGTTGGTGTGTGTTGGTGTGTGTTAGTTTGTGTTGGTGTGTGTTGGTGTGTGTTGGTGTGTGTTAGTTTGTGTTGGTGTGTGTTGGTGTGTGTTGGTGTGTGATGGTGTGTTGTGTGTTGGTGTGTGTTGGTGTGTGTTAGTTTGTGTTGGTGTGTGTTGGTGTGTGTTGGTGTGTGTTAGTTTGTGTTGGTGTGTGTTGGTGTGTGTTGGTGTGTGTTGGTGTGTGTGTTGGTGTGTGTTGGTGTGTGTTAGTTTGTGTTGGTGTGTGTTGGTGTGTGTTAGTTTGTGTTGGTGTGTGTTGGTGTGTGTTGGTGTGTGTTGGTGTGTGTTGGTGTGTGATGGTGTGTTGTGTGTTGGTGTGTGTTGGTGTGTGTTAGTTTGTGTTGGTGTGTGTTGGTGTGTGTTGGTGTGTGTTAGTTTGTGTTGGTGTGTGTTGGTGTGTGTTGGTGTGTGTGTTGGTGTGTGTTGGTGTGTGTTGGTGTGTGTTAGTTTGTGTTGGTGTGTGTTAGTTTGTGTTGGTGTGTGTTGGTGTGTGTTGGTGTGTGTTAGTTTGTGTTGGTGTGTGTTAGTTTGTGTTGGTGTGTGTTGGTGTGTGTTGGTGTGTGTTAGTTTGTGTTGGTGTGTGTTGGTGTGTGTTAGTTTGTGTTGGTGTGTGTTAGTTTGTGTTGGTGTGTGTTAGTTTGTGTTGGTGTGTGTTGGTGTGTGTTGGTGTGTGTTAGTTTGTGTTGGTGTGTGTTAGTTTGTGTTGGTGTGTGTTGGTGTGTGTTGGTGTGTGTTAGTTTGTGTTGGTGTGTGTTAGTTTGTGTTGGTGTGTGTTGGTGTGTATGTTAGTTTGTGTTGGTGTGTGTTGGTGTGTGTGTTAGTTTGTGTTGGTGTGTGTTGGTGTGTGTTAGTTTGTGTTGGTGTGTGTTGGTGTGTGTTAGTTTGTGTTGGTGTGTGTTAGTTTGTGTTGGTGTGTGTTGGTGTGTGTGTTAGTTTGTGTTGGTGTGTGTTGGTGTGTGTGTTAGTTTGTGTTGGTGTGTGTTGGTGTGTGTGTTGGTGTGTGTTAGTTTGTGTTGGTGTGTGTTGGTGTGTGTTTACACTCAGCTGGCTTAATTATCTTCATCTTCACACCATCATCCACATCAGGGCAATAAAGGCTGACAGCAGGACAGTAAAACATTACTTTCATCTACAGATAATTATTCCACGTTGACCTGGATGTCCTCAGATCCATGCACAGCCGTATGAGACATGTTTCCATGTGCATCTTCATCATTTATCTATCACAAACATGCTTCATTTAAACTGTAAATCTGTTGCTTTGGTAATAAACTCAGTTATTATGATTATCATGACTGGCACCAGTTGCTGAAAACGTCTCACTCAAAAGCCTTTAAGATTCTGGATAAAGTCTGGTTTAAACCAGTTTGAACCGCGTCAGACCAGTCCAGTAATGACAACGTGGATGTGCTTTCAGACCTTTCTGCTGCCTTTCTGTCACAATATTATATGTGATTGTGTGAACAAAACCAAAATATAATCTTGATACACACACAGCTTGTTATCATAATAATAATAATAATAATGTATATATATATATATATATGTGTGTGTGTGTGTGTGTGTATATATGTGAAGCATATTTAATCCATATTTAAATGCTCTTTTGTGGAAAATGTTGAAGTAAAGTAGTTTTCCATGCAAGGTAAAAAGTCTTTGAGTGAAAGAAATGTTAAAATATGGATTTCAGTGTAAAACATGGAGATGTGGAGCGTCCTGATGGAACAGCTGACATGAAAACACAAATAAAGGATATTTTAAGCAATATTTCAGAATAACTGGCACCTACAGAGGATATAATGGTAATCCAAATCTTACCTCATCATTACTGCCAGTGAATTTTTCCTTGATAAAAATGAATCACGTGATTAAATTCTAAATAATCTAAATGACCTGCGATGGACTGGCGAGCTGTCCAGGGTGTACCCTGCCTGTCGCCCAAAGCCGGCTGGGATAGGCTCCAGCTTCCCCGCGACCCTGAATTGGAATAAGCGGTTCAGAAAATGAATGAATGAATGAATAATCTAAATGACAAAATAAGAAACAAGTCTTTTGAAAGAAATGGCTCCTCGGGGTCTGGATCGCTTCAGGGAGATCTGTAACTTTCTAACATTCACCTCAATTTCCAAAATGTGACTGAAAAACACACACACACACACACACACACACACACACACACACACACACAAGCCTCTGAAGACTTTTAAAGGCAGCTTGTGTCTCCCAGGCTTCACAGTAGTGATGGTTTTTGTGTCTCCCAGTAAAGACTGGGCTGAGTGTTGCTGTCAGCACCATCTGTTCCTGCTGGGGCTGTACGTTGTGCTAATGGACTGGGACTGTTGGCCCACCTGCAGACACACACTGGTTTCCAGTAACTGTGAGGTCCTACCATCATGCATTACTTAGAAATATCAGAACTGATGAACAAACCTTAAACTGAGCCCAAACACCTAATAAAATAGTTTTACAGCTAATGTCAGACTGCAGTTTTAGAGATAATGTGTTTACATTTATAATTCATCCTGAAGACATTAAACATTCATGGAGAAAAGCTGAACAACGACCACTGAAATAACTGGAAACAAAGGCAGGATCCATTCAGATGTGAATCATTCCCTCAGGAGAGTTTCACATTTCTTATTTCTCTTCTTATTTAAATCTTATCCACCATCTGGATCTTTCTGGAAGGGTTGTACCATCAGACTGTGGTGAATAAACGGTTAGCTTAGCCTGGTGACAGGCTACTGAGACGGTCTGTCTCTGAGAGAACGACTGAAAAACAATCTGTTTCTTCAGGACTTACCTGAGCCTGTCTGAAGGCTCAGAAAGTGTGTATTCATTCTGCAGAGATGTGCACACACACAACATTCCAGCGTCGGAAATCAGCTGATTTCCCAACCGCTTAGTCCAGTTCAGGGTGGTGGGAGGCTGGAGCCTATCCCAGCAATCACTGGGTGAGAGGCTGTAGAGGATATTTTGGTGTGATAACCTTTCCAAAGCAGCAGCTGTATCATCAGCTGATGAAGTTATGGAGGTATGGGACATCTGTCAATGTTTAACAATGTTGTGGGGGGTTCAGTTTTCATCCAGGCTAAGATATGAATCTCCCTGACCAATATAGAGGCCACTGCAAACTTTTAAACAAGAAAAGACATTCATTTTTGCACAATTTAAATTTCTGTCTTCAATCAAGTGAATGTACAGTCATAATTTCATACGATTTGAATAGATGTGATTGTAGATACTACATTATATACATAGAAGTTAGTAACTTCTATGTATATAATGTAGTATCAAGTTCTCTCCTGTCGTCTCCAGCCCAACCAGTCGAGGCAGATGGCTGCCCTCCATGTAACTCATTGTTAGACTTTACTGATTTCCAGGATGGTTTTCCTTATTGCTGGGACTATTCCGTCCTTCCCAAGGACTATTTTACTTATTCCAAAGATTACTTTACTCATTTGTAATACTACTTTACACATCAGTAGGATCCTATGTTTATAACATCCTATGTTTGTATTTTCTGTTGTTTTTATCCTGTTTGTGATTATTATTTCGGTGCATTTTGTTCTGTGAAGCACTTTGGTCAGCGGGGTCTGTTTTTGTGTGCTATGTAAATAAACTTTGAATTGAATTAAAATCATGTGGATTCCTTTTTCACTGATTCTATTTTACCCATTTCTGCGACTATTTTACTCAGTCCTAGGACTACTTTACTTCTTCCCTCTCCATCCTCCCCTCCCACTTTTCCTCATGATAATATTTTGCTGTTCCTTTCTTCTCATGTGCCCATTAAGAGTAATGCTGCTGTGTGAACAATCCTTGGTGTGACATAACATATTTGTGCTTACATGTGACATGAGGACAGGCGATATTGAAGATATTGCTCATTTTTATTTGATAATAGAATTTTCTTCACCATTTCTGGTTTGAGACAGTACCTCCTTTTGCTAACGACCTCTCCAGCCTTGGAAAACACCTTCTCGTGAGGCACTGATGATGTTGAGCACAAGAACCTTAGAACCATGTAGTAATACACATGATTTTGTGTATGCCAGGGTTCGATGACCTTCTTCTGTTGCCTTCGGCCAGGTGCCGTTCCACTTCTACGATGGCATCTGCTGTGGCATTGGAGCTTATTGGTTTTTGATCCACCATTGCATCCCAGAAGAACGCTGATTAACTAATACACATTTATAAAACTTAGGGTTGTTTAGTTCCAGTAGCAATCCATTAACAGCAATTCACATCATTAATAAAAGCCAGTAGAGCTGCTGGTACCTTTGGTTGCTTCTGGTGGACCTGGTGTTCCGTATAAAGCAGAGCATTCTGCCTTCAGTCGCTGTACTGTCTCTTGTGCCATGTTTTGGCAATCCAAGGGTTTTGTACCTTGAGTCCAACATAGTAGCCATTGTCATCACACTTAGGGACTCGTTGTTGGCCCCATTGTCTCTTAAACACCTTATGAGGTTCTCAGTAAGCTGCCATGCCACATCACAAGTCAGATGTTCTGATTTAGTAAGCACTGCATGATGTAGGATCTTCATCATGACAATGGACACAAACACCCTTCTTTCATCGGAAAGCCTGGTGAAATGGAAATAATATGGAAATAACAAGGGTAAACTCTCCTCTGCCGAATCTATGAGATGTCAGAAGGGTTTGTCAGATCTTAGTGTAGCCAGGCCGCCGACACCAACTCCCTTAGTTTAAAGAGCCGTTCCAGTATTAGATATGTCCTCTTCCTACGTCAGTAATCAGTTTCTGTGCCACTCTTCCCATTCGGATTTGAACCCCATCCAGCCTTCTCTTCCTTTTGGTTCTTGTTCTTTTTTCTGGCTTTTTTGCGAATGTCGCAGAGGGCAGGGACCTGATTTTTCAGCTCCTTGCACATGCAGGCATATTAGATGCAGCATCAGGGGCAAACATTTAATTTTATTCATAATCCCCCACTCCTCCATGTGGGTAGGAACCACTTCTGCCGAATCTTCAGCAGTGTGACCTGGAGGGGAACGCTCCACTCCCAGTACTGCTGTGTCAGTTCTGCCATAGTCATCGATAAAAAGTCAGGTAACAGACAGGCCTCCATTTCATTGATGTCCACAAGGTGTCTGGAATCAAGCTTCACCTTCTGAATCGGATGCATGGCCTTCGACAAAGCCTAAGGTGATGAGGTATTGTTGTAAGTTCTGTCACACACCAAACATTTCCCCTAAAGTACAACGTGAATGACACGTGAGTGACTAGTGGTATAAAACTTCAGAATTTAAATAATGTCTGCAAATATCATACAAACCTTGTCATGAGCAGTCAATGGAAAGATTCCCATACAAGTGATGGCTTCCTCTTTTTTCTGGCTCCATTTCTACAGTAACTCACCTGATGGTACTTCCTCAGTCGACAGACAAGTACATGCTCGCTACTTTCTCCTACTATCATTAACTCCTTCCCATACTCCCACCACTCCCAGTACAAACAACTCCTCCAAAAACCTCCAAAACGACAAACTGTCCTATAATCTCGACAGGTCTGAGCTGTTCGTGTGCACTTTTAGCATGCAGCCTCTTCAGCAACTGGCTGGCTGTCGGTATGACTGGTGGTTTCCAAGGGAACCCACCAATACGACACCTGAAAGCTCTTATATATATAATGTAGCAGCCAGTTAACCAGTTATTCTGATGGTAACTGGTACAGCCCCCCAAGCTCCCACTAGACCCTATTTAAACCGTATACTAATGAAACTGGACCAAATTCAAAACCAGTTGATGTGTGTGAGGTGGTTGACCTTCCCATGTGGGCCACTGAGGCTTCTGACTGAACCCCGCCCCCAACCGTAAGCCACGCTGGTGTAAGCAGAGATGTTTCATCACATCTTCAGTCACACAACAGCATCCTCAGAGAAATTCAGTTCAGCTTTATTCATACAAACAGAACCAACACAGTCCCATTCAGTCCAGTTCACCACAGCCCAGTTAGAACCCAGTTAAGTCAGACCAGTTTGTGGTCAAATAAACCAGTTCAGAACAATCAGACAGAAAACCAGCTCCATCCAGACCAGAACCAGGACAGAAAACCAGCTCCATCCGGACCAGAACCAGGACAGAAAACCAGCTCCATCCGGACCAGAACCAAGACAATTATCTGCCTGGGATCCCTGTAGAAAAGGAAGACATGTTTTTTTATGGAAAAAAATAACAAAAAGAAAACAAACAAACAACATGTCCTCTGTTGGTTTAGTTCATAAGTCGTCTGACGGAACCAGACTCGGGTTCAGGTTTCACCAGAACTAGATCCTGGTTCAGGAAGACCG
>NC_136619.1:3557960-3610460 GCF_933228915.1 Telmatherina bonti | reverse complement strand
TGCAGTCATTACCTCCAGTTTGCACCTCAGACAGTCGTGGCTGCAGTAGAAAAACCTTCATGATGTTAAATGTTGTCAGTCATTTGGACATTCGGATCGTTTCTTGTTCCAGCTGCTGCAGAGTCGCTTTGCTGGAAGAGGAAAGTAAGTGTGACTGGTTGACCTTGTGGAGCAGAAGTGGAACTGCTTGTATGTCCAGGATTCACTGGGAATCCACGGCAACAGCAAGGACATGGCCCGTCCGTCAAGCTGCACTTTCATCTTCCCATCGCTCGCATGGAAAGGAGTTGTTCCTGACAAAAGTCTAAACATCGTCACACATCTTCGTCCTCGTACGTCTATGTGACACACTGCAGAACTTCAGCCATGTTCCTGTCAGCGTCCCCCCCATCGTCGGCTAACCCTAACCCCCCATCAGCTAACCCAGCCCCCCATCCACAGCTAACCCAGCCCCCCATCAGCTAACCCAGCCCCCCATCAGCTAATCCAGCCCCCCATCAGCTAACCCAGCCCCCCATCAGCTAACCCAGCCCCCCATCAGCTAATCCAGCCCCCCATCAGCTAACCCAGCCCCCCATCAGCTAACCCAGCCCCCCATCAGCTAATCCAGCCCCCCATCAGCTAACCCAGCCCCCCATCAGCTAACCCAGCCCCCCATCAGCTAACCCAGCCCCCCATCAGCTAACCCAGCCCCCCATCAGCTAACCCAGCCCCCCACCCACGGCTAACCCAGCCCCCCATCAGCTAACCCAGCCCCCCATCAGCTAATCCAGCCCCCCATCAGCTAACCCAGCCCCCCATCAGCTAACCCAGCCCCCCACCCACGGCTAACCCAGCCCCCCATCAGCTAACCCAGCCCCCCATCCACGGCTAACCCAGCCCCCCATCAGCTAACCCAGCCGCCCCATCCACGGCTAACCCAGCCCCCCATCCACAGCTAACCCAGCCCCCCATCCACGGCTAACCCAGCCCCCCATCAGCTAACCCAGCCCCCCATCCACGGCTAACTCCGCCTCCATCGCCGGCTAACTCCGCCTCCATCCTGCATCCTACCGGACCTGTTAGCTTTCTCCAACCAGCAGACCATCTCACCATGACTTTTCTCTCTTTAACCTTCTTGTTTTTTGCTCAATCCGCGACGTTGCGTGTTCAGCCAGTTCCTTATCGTACCGTGAAGCTAAACGTCGCATCTCGGATGTAATAGAGTCGGTTTCTCCGCCTCGGGACGCTGCTGGGCAGCAGCGGCTCTAGACATACACCTGGTAGATGTCGTCGAACACGTCCAGGACGCAGAGTTTTAGGGTCAGAAAGTTACGTCTTACAGTCAGTTCATCTAGGAGCAGGCAGGGCTGAGTTCTGAGTTCACTTCCACATTCTGACACGAGCTGGTCGCCACGATTCACTGCCATAACGTTGTTTACAAAAACAACAGAGGAAGAAGGCACCATTTTCTGCAGCAGCTGACGGACAGCTAAGCACCTTGAAAGTGACTTAAATTAGGTGTGATGAAACTGCATCTAGCGCTAATGGCCTTCAGGACGGAGGACGCTGCTGGCAGATGCCACTGGCGTTGTTAGCAGATGATGCTAAAATATGGATGGAAGGAATGGAAAGATGCTCCAAATGAAAGAAATGACGTTTCAGACACACCTTTACCTTCAGCAGCACCGGCAGACCTTTTAAGTCCTGCAGGACTTCATCCCAGCCGAATGTGCTTTTTGGTCCCAGCTGCTTCCTCTGTTCTCTACGCGTGATGCTGAATGATAACTGAAGGGTTTTTGCACAGTAGTAAGATTCCCCGGGAAGTCAGCAGCGTGAGCTGTGACCTGACATGCATCACGTGTCAGTGAGTTAACTTTCATTTCACTGACTCTGTTTGGTGATGTGAAACTTCACTCATCTGTTCCTTCAGAAAGCCCAGACTCTCTCTGATGCGCTCCGTACTGGTTGAAGTGGTGCAGTGGAACATGCCATCCCATCTGACACCAGCCATGTACAAGGTGCAGCATGTCTGCAGCCGACAGGGATTATCAGGCCTTATAAAGAGCTCCGCTTCATGATGGCAGTCCAGCTTGTATCAACATGAAGGCAGATTAGTGCACATGCACACTGCAGTGTGTTGCTTTCCTCTGTGGTTATCACACACTCCGGTCTCCTCCCATCTCTTCATGTGCAGCTGTTCCCGCTCTGAGGTGGAGATGAACGAGGACACGGTGGTCGATGCAGATACGGTAACCAGGTAACCAGGTTAGTGTCACATGTCAGCTTTCACACCAGCTGGACTCGTCCGGCTGTAACCCTGCTTACCTGTCACCTGCTTACCTATTGTCACGGTCCATGCTTACAAGGAGACAATGTTTCAAACTGATTATAGCACGGGGGCAACATCTGGTCTCCAGTGGGTTGGACCAAGGTGGGGCAGAGGCTCTCCTGAACTTCTCAGCCTCAGAACCTCTCACTGCAGCCTGTCAGGTTGTTTCATCTGGTCCATAATGCCCTGCAGTTTCCTCCTCATCTGCTGCTCCACTACAGCGCTAACATGGTCCGGCTCCCTACCCTGCACAGAACTGGTCTCTTTAATGAGTCTGTCCAGACAGTGCTGCAGGCAAAAGCTTAGAAAAGTGCACTGGCTCTGACAGCATGATAGAACATCTGCAGCATGTCACTGAGCTCTCCAGCTACTGATGGAGAACTACCAACAGGTATTTATAGGCCTGGACTGTCTCCATTTCCTCCACATCAATGCAGACTGGCTGGATAGATGTTTGACATCTTAGTCTTGGTGGTGTTCAGGAGAACCACTGGAGAAGGCCTCCACAAGGTCCCTGTCCTCCCCTTCCTGTCCACCACTCACACATGCCACAACAGATGTGGCAGGATTTACAGTCTGAATTGTAGAGCATGAAAAGAAAGGGACCTAAAACAGACCCAGAGCTGCATCCCAGTGTCTCAGAAACACATCTCCCACCTTGACATACTGATGTCTGCATGTCAGATAGTCCAAAATCCAGGATGTCAGGGAGGGGGCACCCCACGTCACAAGTTTGTCTCTTAGGATGGGGGGCCTCAGGGTGTTAAAACCACTGGAGAAGTTGAAGAACTAGGTCCTTACATACAGTAAGAACCAGGTAGATCCAGGTGGGTGTATGGCCAGGGCAGCATGTAAAAAACCACATCCTCAATTTCCAAGTGTTCCTTGTGGGCAAACTGGAGGGGGTCTCGATCCTCAGCGACCTGCAGATTCAGCAAACGGACAAAGAGCCTCTCCAAGGTCTTCACTCTGTGAGGTGTCAAAGCCACTGGCCTGTAGTTACTTAGCTCTACTGGTCGCCATGTTTTAGGCACTGGTTTTAGACAGAAGTCTTCCACAGCCCCAGGACTTTTTCCAGCTGAAGGCTCATGTTGAGGAGAGTCTGAAGAGGGACTGCTATTTGTCCTGCACAGTCCTTCAGAAGCCTTGGACATACTCCATCTGGAACAACAGCCTTTCCTGGCTCCTGAGCTCAGCTACCATCTCTTTTGTTGTTATAGAGAGGTGGAGCAGCTCAGAATGTAGTGGAGAGGGGTTAGACGTGGAAGGAGCAGCCGCAGACCTGGAAGGAGCAGTTGCAGACCTGGAAGGAGCAGTTGCAGACGTGGAAGGAGCAGTTGCAGACGTGGAAGGAGCAGCTGCAGACGTGGAAGGAGCAGCCGCAGACGTGGAAGGAGCAGCCGCAGACGTGGAAGGAGCAGTTGCAGACCTGGAAGGAGCAGCCGCAGACGTGGAAGGAGCAGCTGCAGACCTGGAAGGAGCAGCCGCAGACTTGGAAGGAGCAGTTGCAGACCTGGAAGGAGCAGCCGCAGACCTAGAAGGAGCAGCCGCAGACGTGGAAGGAGCAGCCGCAGACGTGGAAGGAGCAGCTGCAGACCTGGAAGGAGCAGCCGCAGACCTGGAAGGAGCAGCCGCAGACGTGGAAGGAGCAGTTGCAGACCTGGAAGGAGCAGCCGCAGACGTGGAAGGAGCAGTTGCAGACCTGGAAGGAGCAGTTGCAGACGTGGAAGGAGCAGCCGCAGACCTAGAAGGAGCAGCTGCAGACCTGGAAGGAGCAGCTGCAGACGTGGAAGGAGCAGCCGCAGACCTGGAAGGAGCAGCTGCAGACGTGGAAGGAGCAGCTGCAGACGTGGAAGGAGCAGCTGCAGACCTGGAAGGAGCAGCCGCAGACGTGGAAGGAGCAGTTGCAGACCTGGAAGGAGCAGCCGCAGACGTGGAAGGAGCAGCTGCAGACCTGGAAGGAGCAGCCGCAGACGTGGAAGGAGCAGTTGCAGACCTGGAAGGAGCAGTTGCAGACCTGGAAGGAGCAGCCGCACACGTGGAAGGAGCAGCCGCAGACCTGGAAGGAGCAGTTGCAGACCTGGAAGGAGCAGCCGCAGACGTGGAAGGAGCAGCCGCAGACGTGGAAGGAGCAGCTGCAGACCTGGAAGGAGCAGCCGCAGACGTGGAAGGAGCAGCCGCAGACGTGGAAGGAGCAGCTGCAGACCTGGAAGGAGCAGCCGCACACGTGGAAGGAGCAGCCGCAGACCTGGAAGGAGCAGCCGCAGACCTAGAAGGAGCAGCCGCACACGTGGAAGGAGCAGCCGCAGACCTGGAAGGAGCAGCCGCAGACGTGGAAGGAGCAGCCGCAGACGTGGAAGGAGCAGCCGCAGACGTGGAAGGAGCAGCTGCAGACCTGGAAGGAGCAGCCGCAGACGTGGAAGGAGCAGCCGCAGACGTGGAAGGAGCAGCCGCAGACCTGGAAGGAGCAGTTGCAGACCTGGAAGGAGCAGTTGCAGACCTGGAAGGAGCAGCCGCAGACCTGGAAGGAGCAGCTGCAGACCTAGAAGGAGCAGCTGCAGACGTGGAAGGAGCAGCTGCAGACGTGGAAGGAGCAGCCGCAGACCTGGAAGGAGCAGCCGCAGACGTGGAAGGAGCAGCTGCAGACGTGGAAGGAGCAGCCGCAGACGTGGAAGGAGCAGCCGCAGACGTGGAAGGAGCAGCCGCAGACGTGGAAGGAGCAGCCGCACACGTGGAAGGAGCAGCCGCAGACCTGGAAGGAGCAGCCGCAGACCTGGAAGGAGCAGTTGCAGACGTGGAAGGAGCAGCCGCAGACCTAGAAGGAGCAGCCGCACACGTGGAAGGAGCAGCCGCAGACGTGGAAGGAGCAGCCGCAGACGTGGAAGGAGCAGCCGCAGACCTGGAAGGAGCAGTTGCAGACCTGGAAGGAGCAGCCGCAGACCTGGAAGGAGCAGTTGCAGACCTGGAAGGAGCAGCCGCAGACCTGGAAGGAGCAGTTGCAGACGTGGAAGGAGCAGCTGCAGACGTGGAAGGAGCAGCTGCAGACGTGGAAGGAGCAGCTGCAGACGTGGAAGGAGCAGCTGCAGACGTGGAAGGAGCAGCTGCAGACGTGGAAGGAGCAGTTGCAGACGTGGAAGGAGCAGCTGCAGACGTGGAAGGAGCAGTTGCAGACGTGGAAGGAGCAGCTGCAGACGTGGAAGGAGCAGCTGCAGACGTGGAAGGAGCAGTTGCAGACGTGGAAGGAGCAGCTGCAGACGTGGAAGGAGCAGCTGCAGACGTGGAAGGAGCAGCTGCAGACGTGGAAGGAGCAGTTGCAGACGTGGAAGGAGCAGCTGCAGACGTGGAAGGAGCAGTTGCAGACCTGGAAGGAGCAGCTGCAGACGTGGAAGGTGCAGCTGCAGACGTGGAAGGAGCAGCTGCAGACGTGGAAGGAGCAGTTGCAGACGTGGAAGGAGCAGCTGCAGACCTGGAAGGAGCAGTTGCAGACATGGAAGGAGCAGTTGCAGACGTGGAAGGAGCAGTTGCAGACGTGGAAGGAGCAGCTGCAGACGTGGAAGGAGCAGTTGCAGACCTGGAAGGAGCAGTTGCAGACGTGGAAGGAGCAGTTGCAGACGTGGAAGGAGCAGTTGCAGACCTGGAAGGAGCAGCTGCAGACATGGAAGGAGCAGCTGCAGACCTGGAAGGAGCAGCCGCAGACGTGGAAGGAGCAGCTGGTTTTCTTTGTCTGTGTCTGATTTAGCTTGTGAGTTCTAGGTCTTCCTGATAGTTGATGGCATATCTATGATGCTTCCCTTGGCAAAGTAAATTTGCTCAGCAAAACACAGCATCCAGAAAATCATTCTGCTTGCTAAATTGCTGGATAAGACAAAAAAACAAAAAACTCCTCCACTTGAGGCAGGACCTGACTCCCGACCCTGAGAGGACAATCCACCCCATTCCGGCTGAAGACCATGGTCACAGATTTGGAGGTGCTGATCCTCATTTGAGCCACTTCACACTCAGCTACCAATTGTCAACTTCTTCATTCTGAATCTCCGGTATTTGACAGCTCAAAAAGGAGTTTTATTGTCCTAATTTTTTGGGATATTATTTAATAATTCAGAACCAGAACCCATGAGGTTCATTATTGCTGTCTGGTTTGGGCTCCAGCCCTGCATGAAAGCCCGCTGTAGTAAAGCCCTATATGACGATTTACACAGGCACACTGAGTTCATTAAGTATTCATACTGTTAGAAAAGCTGGTTTTTAGAGACTAATTGTATTGTTCTGGTTTGGAAGAAGATTATCATGTGCAGGCTTTGTTTTCCATAGTCCAGCATCATGACAACAGAATGATGGTCTGGATGCTGTCTTGTGCCAAACTGGGCTGATAAGGGTGGTGGGTGTAAAAGGAAGGAGAGTAAAAAGAAGAGAGGACAAACATGCACCAGACAGAAATGAACAGCATGAATGGAAAAACCTGTCAAGCAGCAACAACATCTGGAAGAAAACGAAAAATGATCTGCAGCATTTGCAGGAAAACAAAGCTCAAAATCATCAGGAGCACCACGAGATGAGCTGGAAGAAATCATGACTCACAACAAGAAAAAGAGGACAGTAGAAAGCAAAATGTGAATGTACCTGTAGCTGTTGGGGATCAAACACACACAACCACACAGAGACCAGGTGCATAATGACCAGTATGCATAACGACCAGTATGCATCAGGACCGGGTGCATAACGACCAGTATGCTTCAGGACCGGGTGCATAACGACCAGTATGCATCAGGACCGGGTGCATAACGACCAGTATGCTTCAGGACCGGGTGCATAACGACCAGTATGCTTCAGGACCGGGTGCATAACGACCAGTATGCATCAGGACCGGGTGCATAACGACCAGTATGCTTCAGGACCGGGTGCATAACGACCAGTATGCTTCAGGACCGGGTGCATAACGACCAGTATGCTTCAGGACCGGGTGCATAACGACCAGTATGCATCAGGACCGGGTGCATAACGACCAGTATGCTTCAGGACCGGGTGCATAACGACCAGTAGGCATCAGGACCGTGTGCATAACGACCAGTAGGCATCAGGACCGGGTGCATAACGACCAGTATGCTTCAGGACCGGGTGCATAACGACCAGTATGCTTCAGGACCGGGTGCATAACGACCAGTAGGCATCAGGACCGGGTGCATAACGACCAGTATGCATCAGGACCAGTATGCATCAGGACCGGGTGCATAACGACCAGTATGCTTCAGGACCGGGTGCATAACGACCAGTAGGCATCAGGACCGTGTGCATAACGACCAGTAGGCATCAGGACCGGGTGCATAACGACCAGTATGCTTCAGGACCGGGTGCATAACGACCAGTATGCATCAGGACCGGGTGCATAAGGACCAGTATGCATCAGGACCGGGTGCATAACGACCAGTATGCTTCAGGACCGGGTGCATAAGGACCAGTATGCATCAGGACCGGGTGCATAACGACCAGTATGCATCAGGACCGGGTGCATAACGACCAGTATGCTTCAGGACCGGGTGCATAACGACCAGTATGCATAACGACCAGTATGCATCAGGACCGGGTGCATAATGACCAGTATGCATAACGAGCAGTATGCATCAGGACCGGGTGCATAACGACCAGTATGCTTCAGGACCGGGTGCATAACGACCAGTATGCATCAGGACCGGGTGCATAACGACCAGTATGCTTCAGGACCGGGTGCATAACGACCAGTATGCTTCAGGACCGGGTGCATAACGACCAGTATGCATCAGGACCGGGTGCATAAGGACCAGTATGCTTCAGGACCGGGTGCATAAGGACCAGTATGCATCAGGACCGGGTGCATAACGACCAGTATGCATCAGGACCGGGTGCATAACGACCAGTATGCTTCAGGACCGGGTGCATAACGACCAGTATGCATCAGGACCGGGTGCATAAGGACCAGTATGCTTCAGGACCGGGTGCATAAGGACCAGTATGCATCAGGACCGGGTGCATAACGACCAGTATGCATCAGGACCGGGTGCATAACGACCAGTATGCTTCAGGACCGGGTGCATAACGACCAGTATGCTTCAGGACCGGGTGCATAAGGACCAGTATGCATCAGGACCGGGTGCATAACGACCAGTATGCATCAGGACCGGGTGCATAACGACCAGTATGCATCAGGACCGGGTGCATAAGGACCAGTATGCATCAGGACCGGGTGCATAACGACCAGTATGCATCAGGACCGGGTGCATAAGGACCAGTATGCATCAGGACCGGGTGCATAACGACCAGTATGCTTCAGGACCAGTATGCATAATGACCAGTATGCATCAGGACCGGGTGCATAACGACCAGTAGGCATCAGGACCAGTATGCATAATGACCAGTATGCATCAGGACCGGGTGCATAACGACCAGTAGGCATCAGGACCAGTATGCATAATGACCAGTATGCATCAGGACCGGGTGCATAACGACCAGTATGCATCAGGACCGGGTGCATAACGACCAGTATGCTTCAGGACCGGGTGCATAACGACCAGTATGCTTCAGGACCGGGTGCATAACGACCAGTATGCTTCAGGACCGGGTGCATAACGACCAGTATGCATCAGGACCGGGTGCATAACGACCAGTATGCTTCAGGACCGGGTGCATAACGACCAGTATGCTTCAGGACCGGGTGCATAACGACCAGTATGCATCAGGACCGGGTGCATAACGACCAGTATGCTTCAGGACCGGGTGCATAACGACCAGTATGCATCAGGACCGGGTGCATAACGACCAGTATGCTTCAGGACCGGGTGCATAACGACCAGTATGCTTCAGGACCGGGTGCATAACGACCAGTATGCATCAGGACCGGGTGCATAAGGACCAGTATGCTTCAGGACCGGGTGCATAACGACCAGTATGCATCAGGACCGGGTGCATAACGACCAGTATGCTTCAGGACCGGGTGCATAATGACCAGTATGCATCAGGACCGGGTGCATAACGACCAGTATGCATCAGGACCGGGTGCATAACGACCAGTATGCATCAGGACCGGGTGCATAACGACCAGTATGCTTCAGGACCGGGTGCATAACGACCAGTATGCTTCAGGACCGGGTGCATAACGACCAGTATGCTTCAGGACCGGGTGCATAACGACCAGTATGCATCAGGACCGGGTGCATAACGACCAGTATGCTTCAGGACCGGGTGCATAACGACCAGTATGCATCAGGACCGGGTGCATAACGACCAGTATGCTTCAGGACCGGGTGCATAACGACCAGTATGCTTCAGGACCGGGTGCATAACGACCAGTATGCTTCAGGACCGGGTGCATAACGACCAGTATGCTTCAGGACCGGGTGCATAACGACCAGTATGCATCAGGACCGGGTGCATAACGACCAGTATGCTTCAGGACCGGGTGCATAACGACCAGTATGCTTCAGGACCGGGTGCATAACGACCAGTATGCTTCAGGACCGGGTGCATAACGACCAGTATGCATCAGGACCGGGTGCATAACGACCAGTATGCTTCAGGACCGGGTGCATAACGACCAGTATGCTTCAGGACCGGGTGCATAACGACCAGTATGCATCAGGACCGGGTGCATAACGACCAGTATGCTTCAGGACCGGGTGCATAACGACCAGTATGCATCAGGACCGGGTGCATAACGACCAGTATGCTTCAGGACCGGGTGCATAACGACCAGTATGCTTCAGGACCGGGTGCATAACGACCAGTATGCATCAGGACCGGGTGCATAACGACCAGTATGCATCAGGACCGGGTGCATAACGACCAGTATGCATCAGGACCGGGTGCATAACGACCAGTATGCTTCAGGACCGGGTGCATAATGACCAGTATGCATCAGGACCGGGTGCATAACGACCAGTATGCTTCAGGACCGGGTGCATAACGACCAGTATGCATCAGGACCGGGTGCATAACGACCAGTATGCTTCAGGACCGGGTGCATAACGACCAGTATGCATCAGGACCGGGTGCATAACGACCAGTAGGCATCAGGACCGGGTGCATAACGACCAGTATGCTTCAGGACCGGGTGCATAACGACCAGTATGCATCAGGACCGGGTGCATAACGACCAGTATGCTTCAGGACCGGGTGCATAACGACCAGTATGCATCAGGACCGGGTGCATAACGACCAGTATGCTTCAGGACCGGGTGCATAACGACCAGTATGCTTCAGGACCGGGTGCATAACGACCAGTATGCATCAGGACCGGGTGCATAACGACCAGTATGCTTCAGGACCGGGTGCATAACGACCAGTATGCATCAGGACCAGTATGCATAACGACCAGTATGCTTCAGGACCGGGTGCATAACGACCAGTATGCATCAGGACCGGGTGCATAACGACCAGTATGCATCAGGACCGGGTGCATAACGACCAGTATGCTTCAGGACCGGGTGCATAACGACCAGTATGCATCAGGACCAGTATGCATAACGACCAGTATGCTTCAGGACCGGGTGCATAACGACCAGTATGCATCAGGACCAGTATGCATAACGACCAGTATGCATCAGGACCGGGTGCATAACGACCAGTATGCTTCAGGACCGGGTGCATAACGACCAGTATGCTTCAGGACCGGGTGCATAACGACCAGTATGCTTCAGGACCGGGTGCATAACGACCAGTATGCATCAGGACCGGGTGCATAACGACCAGTATGCTTCAGGACCGGGTGCATAACGACCAGTATGCTTCAGGACCGGGTGCATAACGACCAGTATGCATCAGGACCGGGTGCATAACGACCAGTAGGCATCAGGACCGGGTGCATAACGACCAGTATGCTTCAGGACCGGGTGCATAACGACCAGTATGCTTCAGGACCGGGTGCATAACGACCAGTATGCATCGGGACCGGGTGCATAACGACCAGTATGCATCAGGACCAGTATGCATAACGACCAGTATGCATCAGGACCGGGTGCATAACGACCAGTATGCATCAGGACCGGGTGCATAACGACCAGTATGCTTCAGGACCGGGTGCATAACGACCAGTATGCATCAGGACCGGGTGCATAACGACCAGTATGCTTCAGGACCGGGTGCATAACGACCAGTATGCTTCAGGACCGGGTGCATAACGACCAGTATGCATCAGGACCGGGTGCATAACGACCAGTATGCATCAGGACCGGGTGCATAACGACCAGTATGCTTCAGGACCGGGTGCATAACGACCAGTATGCATCAGGACCAGTATGCATAACGACCAGTATGCTTCAGGACCGGGTGCATAACGACCAGTATGCATCAGGACCGGGTGCATAACGACCAGTATGCATCAGGACCGGGTGCATAACGACCAGTATGCTTCAGGACCGGGTGCATAACGACCAGTATGCATCAGGACCAGTATGCATAACGACCAGTATGCTTCAGGACCGGGTGCATAACGACCAGTATGCATCAGGACCGGGTGCATAACGACCAGTATGCATCAGGACCGGGTGCATAACGACCAGTATGCATCAGGACCGGGTGCATAACGACCAGTATGCTTCAGGACCGGGTGCATAAGGACCAGTATGCATCAGGACCGGGTGCATAACGACCAGTATGCTTCAGGACCGGGTGCATAACGACCAGTATGCATCAGGACCAGGTGCATAACGACCAGTAGGCATCAGGACCAGTATGCATCAGGACCGGGTGCATAACGACCAGTATGCTTCAGGACCGGGTGCATAACGACCAGTATGCTTCAGGACCGGGTGCATAACGACCAGTATGCATCAGGACCGGGTGCATAACGACCAGTATGCTTCAGGACCGGGTGCATAACGACCAGTATGCTTCAGGACCGGGTGCATAACGACCAGTATGCTTCAGGACCGGGTGCATAACGACCAGTATGCATCAGGACCGGGTGCATAACGACCAGTATGCATCAGGACCGGGTGCATAACGACCAGTATGCATCAGGACCGGGTGCATAACGACCAGTATGCATCAGGACCGGGTGCATAACGACCAGTATGCATCAGGACCGGGTGCATAACGACCAGTATGCATCAGGACCGGGTGCATAATGACCAGTATGCATCAGGACCGGGTGCATAACGACCAGTATGCATCAGGACCGGGTGCATAATGACCAGTATGCATCAGGACCGGGTGCATAATGACCAGTATGCATCAGGACCGGGTGCATAACGACCAGTAGGCATCAGGACCGGGTGCATAACGACCAGTATGCTTCAGGACCGGGTGCATAACGACCAGTAGGCATCAGGACCGGGTGCATAACGACCAGTATGCTTCAGGACCGGGTAAATGGATTCAGGTTTTGTATTGTTTTTAATCACAATTGCTTCCCAGTTTTTCTGACTGAGATAACAACAGATATGTTGTTCAGTATGAGGGAGTTTGGACTGGCTGCTGTATTGATCCAGTGTCATCACATACAACCACATCTGATTGATGAGGTTGCACTGTGGAATCAATGCCATGCCCTTGTTGTGATTTACAGCTTGCTTTGACAAGCGGCCGAACCTCACTTTGAGTTCCCAGTAGTGTTACACATGATCTAAAGCACACATACAACCATTAAAAAATACTTTTCTTTATTTTCATGGAATCGTTGTGTTGAGCAAACACGCACAAAGTCCCAAAGTCCTTGAATGCAGCGATTTCCATCATCTCATGTTGGCTTCTCCAGCACTTAACATGTTTCCTGATATTAGTCCACACTGGTGCAGTGGTTTGCATGACTGGCTCCCAGTAAGAATGTTCTGGGTCCCAACCTGGATATCTTCGTCCTCCTGCAAGCCTGTCTCCTTTCAGGGTCTTCCCTCTGCCGTTGCAACGTTCTCCCAAAGACGTTCACAGCTGTTCAGTAATAGGAGAGCTGGGAGGAGCTGAACGACCAGTGCTGCAGCCCGAATGGATGATATCCGTTTCCAGTCCTGAGACAAACCTTTGTGTTGGATCCCTCCGTCTGACAAAGAGCAGCCGCTTTACCGAACGTTATGAGTTCGACTGATGTAAACATGTTTATGGTTAAACGTATCGCATGTGTCTCCCGGTCAAAATGAGACTTCAGAAACCTGTTTCACATCCGGGACGCAGCAATCTGAGACTTTTATTCTACTCTTATGTCATTCGGGTTATTCTAAAGACCATTGTCAGTGATGTCACATTGTTATGCCGCCATCTTGGGAGGCTGAAAGCTCGCTGCCGTTATCAAGTGACTGTTAGCTGTTTGATATGATGTGTATGTAGCACCTGCTTTACCAGGTGAGCTAAGCAGCCTGGTGGAAGGGAACAATCACAGAAAAACACAAGAAAATCTGTCGTAATCTTAATGTTTTGTGGTGAACACTCGCTTCGTCAGAAATTGATCACATCAATGAATAAAGATTGACTGATTGAAAAAAGTCCAAATTGCTTCAATAAAAAATGTGTTTTTTAGGATGGAGTGTGCCCTTTTCTTTTGTGTTACCTTCCTTTTGGATGCTCGTAGACGTTTTATGTGGTGATCTGGATGCTAACACTTGCTGCTCCTGACTGTTCCATAAAGGTGTCAATCATCACACTATTGTTACGCCCCCTAAAAACACCTCAACACATCCTCTTTTAAAAAATATGGCTCACAGTTACCCCACCTCCAGCCCCAGACTCATATATCATCAACAAATGAAGTAATCTGAGTTGTTCAGTGTTGTGGAGGCGAAGCTCCATGGACGGTTGTTAGCATGAGCTCATCCACACTGTTCTAGCAGGTTTTCAGTGCTAAAACTTTCTGCGTTAATTAACTGGTTTTGTTTTTCCCATGAAAGCTCCATTTATGGTTTTTTATAGGACATTTGACCTGGTTCAGGAATTATTACATCTAGGGAGGAAATTCCTCAGTTCACTTCCTGTTTCCCTTCCTAAAACCTCCCACCAGGTTATGTTACAAGACGCTCCAGTCCTTCACCGGAAAGCCTGCAACTATCTTAAAACGCAGGTCTCGGTCCGTTTCAAGCGGACCAATTACAGGAAGCGGACTACAAACCAAGTCCCTTCCTGCATGTGGTGTAGCGTTGCATTGTGGGTAAATCCATAGCGATGGCGTTAAGGGTCCTCTGCCTCGTCTGGTGTTCATACTGCGTCCATTGTTGCAGTGGATTTCTGCAGGATACTTGCATAAGACACAATAAAAACCCAAAACAGCCATAGTTTGGTCTCCATGTTTAACTGGCAGGTGGAGGAAACAGAGTTTTCTTCTTCACGCCGGTCTTGTCCTCTCTTCTGCTAAATACTAGTGCAGCGCCACCTCTGGTGGGAATGGGGAGATATTATTCTAATGGTTTGACTGGTTTCACCAAAGTGCAGTGTGAACACGGTCTGGGTCCCAATGGATACACCCCCCTATAACTAGACCGAGTCCCCAACAGGGCCGAGTCCCCAACAGGGCCGAGTCCCCAACCCGGACCGAGTCTCCAACAGGGCCGAGTCCCCAACAGGGCTGAGTCTCCAACCCGGACCGAGTCTCCAACAGAGCCGAGTCTCCAACAGGGCCGAGTCCCCAACAGAGCCGAGTCTCCAACAGGGCCGAGTCCCCAACAGGGCCGAGTCTCCAACAGGGCCGAGTCCCCAACCGGACCGAGTCCCCAACAGAGCCGAGTCTCCAACAGGGCCGAGTCCCCAACAGGGCCGAGTCTCCAACCCGGACCGAGTCTCCAACAGAGCCGAGTCTCCAACAGGGCCGAGTCCCCAACAGAGCCGAGTCTCCAACAGGGCCGAGTCCCCAACAGGGCCGAGTCCCCAACAGAGCCGAGTCCCCAACCGGACCGAGTCTCCAACAGGGCCGAGTCTCCAACCCGGACCGAGTCTCCAACAGAGCCGAGTCTCCAACCCGGACCGAGTCTCCAACAGGGCCGAGTCCCCAACCGGACCGAGTCTCCAACAGGGCCGAGTCTCCAACAGGGCCAAGTCCCCAACAGGGCCGAGTCTCCAACAGGGCCGAGTCCCCAACAGGGCCGAGTCCCCAACAGGGCCGAGTCTCCAACAGGGCCGAGTCCCCAACCGGACCGAGTCCCCAACAGGGCCGAGTCCCCAACAGGGCCGAGTCCCCAACCCGGACCGAGTCTCCAACAGGGCCGAGTCCCCAACAGGGCCGAGTCCCCAACCCGGACCGAGTCTCCAACAGGCCCGAGTCTCCAACAGGGCCGAGTCCCCAACCGGGCCGAGTCCCCAACCGGACCGAGTCCCCAACCGGACCGAGTCCCCAACAGGGCCGAGTCCCCAACCGGACCGAGTCCCCAACAGGGCCGAGTCCCCAACAGGGCTGAGTCCCCAACCGGACCGAGTCTCCAACAGGGCCGAGTCTCCAACAGGGCCGAGTCTCCAACAGGGCCGAGTCCCCAACCAGACCGAGTCTAGCGGACTTTCCTGATGGGAATACACCCTTATTGTGCTTGGTTCTGTGGTAGTTATGACCATTGCTCCTTACTAAAACCTCCACTTAGGTCTTTCTTTGTGCTTGTACATGGATTCAGCTTCTTCTACTGTCCAGTTAGATTAACATGTGATTCTAGCGTGAATGTCATGCACGTTTTCTACGACATAAACAAACTGACAGCCAATAATAATTTAAATCATTCAACCTTCACTGATCTGCACATGTATCTGGAGCGCCGTGTGCGTTCCCATTTCGTCTAACATACTCCCAATGTTTGTTTCACGTTTAGCCATCTTCTGTGCCAGAGCCACTTAGCTAAACCCACATTAGCACAGTAAATGTGTGTATGTGTGTGTGTGTGTGTCTGTGTGTCTGTGTGTGTGTTTGCCATCCGACCAGGAGCAATGGAGTGGACATTTCCCATTGGGCTCAGTGGTAAATCTCCCTGACAACAGTGGAACTGAGACATTAAACTTTAACAAGGAATCATTAAAACACACACACACACACACACACACACACAAACACACACACACACACACGTATGTTTCCCCTCCACTCGCTGATGATACTTCAAACTTGCTGTTGTAGTGAAACTGATATACAATCACGTGCACTTTTACAAGTATTGATTCATCCTGTGCAGTAAGCTCATGCATATTTGTGTGAGTGTGTGAAATTGTGTTTTCACGTGTGTGTTAGTGTGTGTGACACTGCAAGATTTGGTTTCAATCCAAGGTGAAGTAAATGGAGGACTTTTTAATAACGCTGTCAAAATGAACATCAATACATTTGTTTACTAATAAACAGTGTTATTACTCATAACGTAAAAATCTGGATGTGGAGAGCGGATTTTAGCCATGTTGGTGTTTTGTTACAGCTGTGAGCCAAATCCACTAAAAACACTTTATCCTTCTGATGTATAAAGATTCTGACAGTTTTATGGCCTTACATGATGGCATTGATCACACCAATATCAACAGGCGTCGATGCCAGTGTTTGTATCGATATTGTTGATATTTGGATTGATCTACTCACCACTATTAAGGGAATGTTTCTGTATGCTTTGTAAACTAATCGACCATTTTGTGTGTAGCTTTTGGTATATGCAAATACATGTAGGAATGCACATCGTCACGCAGTTGAGGAGGTGAGGACCCAAATGTAGGCCAGTCGGGCCTGTCTGTCTGTCTGTCTGTCTTTCCTGGTCTGTCCTGTCCTGGTCTGTCCTGTCCTGTCCTGTCCTGTCCTGTCCTGTCCTGTCCTGTCCTGGTCTGTCCTGTCCTGTCCTGTCCTGGTCTGTCCTGTCCTGTCCTGTCCTGGTCTGTCTGGTCTGTCTGTCTCCCTCCCTCCCTCTCCATCTGCCCACCCATCTGGTGTCCGGTCCTGAAGGTCTTCACTCTGCAACTTTTAGATGCATCTCTGCTGCAGCACAGCTGAATCAGAAGAACGTTTGGTCATCAGGCCTCTGCAGAGCTGAATGACATGAAGATTAAGGAATTTAGACATTTGATTCATATAAATATTAGAGGGAATAAAATGTGCAGAATATTTTATGATGGGAAAAAACTCCCTCTCCTTCCTCTTCTTTTATGGTTTTGGGTTTTTTTTTCAGCCACATTGCTCTCTTGCATCAGATACATGATGTGTTTACAAGCAACATTGGATCTACTCTCATCCATTCTCTCACGCCCTGAAAATGGATCCAAACAGTAAATGAGCTGCTGGTTGCAGTATATTTGCCCTCAGAGTGAAGTGTATTTGCCACCAGCATTAATAATGGACGATAATGTTGTGCTTCTCGCTCTTCAATGAATAATATATACTCACATATCCATTTCTACCTCAATTTCTCTCTCTCTTTGTCTGTCCATTGTTAGCCAAAGAGGAAGATGAGGACTGCAGAGTGAGTGAAAGAGGACAAAACAAGAGGAGCGATGGACTAAAATGGAAGAAGCATGAAAAGAGGACAGATGGGAGCTCCATGAAAGAAAAAAAATCAAATTAAACTGAAAACAAGACAAACAGAGGAAAAGAAAAAGAAGCTGGAGAGAAAGGAGGGAAGAACTATCTGGATGATCTCCACAGCTGCGGCCAGTTGGTTGACCGCCCACCCAAGATGGCCTCCAACTTTAATGACATTGTCAAGCAGGGCTATGTGCGCATGCGGAGCCGCAAGCTGGGGGTAAGTGTGTTCATCCATTTTGCTTTGTTTAACAGATCAGCTCAGACCTTCCATTTCTGGTTGGCCTGCATGTGTTTGATAGCCACATTTGCCAACTCTGCGGGGGGGATCCCGAGGCGTTCCCAGGCCAGCCGAGAGATATAATCCCTCCAGCGTGTCCTGGGTCTTCCCCGGGGTCTCCTCCCAGAGGGACGTGCCTGGAACACCTCACCAGGGAGGTCCAGGAGGCATCCTGACCAGATGCCCGAGCCACCTCAACTGGTTCCTCTCGATGCGAAGGAGCAGCGGCTCTACTCTAATCTCCTCCTGGATGACCGAGCTCCTCACCCTATCTCTAAGGGAGAGCCCGGCCACCCTGCGGAGGAAACTCATTTCAGCCGCCTGTATACGAGATCTCGTTCTTTCGGTCACGACCCACAGCTCATGACCATAGGTGAGGGTAGGAACGTAGATCGACTGGTAAATCGAGAGCTTCGCCTTCGGGCTCAGCTCCTTCTTCACCACGACAGACCGGCGCAGAGTCCGCATTACTGCAGACACCGCACCGATCCATCTGTCCATCTCACGCTCCATCCTTCCCTCACTCGTGAACAAGACCCCGAGATATTTAAACTCCTCCACTTGAGGCAGGACCTGACTCCCGACCCGGAGAGGGCAATCCACCCTATTCCGGCTGAGGACCATGGTCTCAGATTTGGAGGTGCTGATTCTCATCTCAGCCGCTTCACACTCGGCCGCGAATCGCTCAAGCGAGAGCTGGAGATCACGACCACGCGATGCTGCAGAGGCGTGTCAGCCAGGACGGCCTCACAGCATCCAGAGCCTTAAGGAACTCCGGGTGGATCTCATCCACCCCCGGAGCCTTGCCGCCAAGGAGCTTTTTGACCACCTCAGCGACTTCAGCCCCAGAGATAGGAGAGTCCACCCCTGAGTCCCCCAGCTCTGCTTCCTCATCGGAAGACGTGTTGGTAGGATTGAGGAGGTCTTTGACCCACAACGTCCCGAGTTGAGGTCATCTCCATTGTACACAGTATTGATGGAGCACTGCTTCCCCCTCCTGAGCCGCCGGATGGTGGACCAGAATCACCTCGATGCCATCCGAAAGTCATTCTCCATGGCCTTGCTGAACTCCTCCCATGAGTTTTTGCCTTGGCGACAGCCGAGGCCACATGCCACTTAGCCTGTCAGTACCCATCAGCTGCCTCCAGAGTCCCACAGGCCAGCAAAGCCCGATAGGACTCCTTCTTCAGCTTAACGGCATCCCTCACTGCAAGTGTCGACCAACAAGTTCTGGGATTACAGCCATGACAGGCACCACAACCTTACAGCCACAGCTCCGGCTGGCCGCCTCAGCAATAGAGGCACGGAACACAGCCCATTTGGACTCAATGTCCCCCGCCTCACTCTGGACATGGTTGAAGCTCTGCTAGATGTGGGAGTTAAAACTCCTTCATGTGGAGCAAGCTTGAAGGAGACTGCCAGGAGCACCCTCCAGCACTCCCTCCAAGGACCCCAGAAAGGGTGGGTACTCTGAACTGCTGATCGGTGCATAAGCACAGACAACAGTCAGGACCCGTCCCCCCACCCGGAGGCGGAGGGAAACTACCTTTTCATCCACCAGGGTAAACCCCAATGTGCAGGCACCAAGCTGGGGGCTGATGAGAATGCCCACACCTGCTCGGCGCCTCTCACCATGAGCAACTCCAGAGTGGAAGAAGGTCCAGCCCCTCTCGAGGGTACTGGTTCCAGAGCCCAAGCCATGCGTCAAGGTGAGTCCAACTATATCTAGTCGGAACCGCTCAACCTCGCGCACAAGCTCAGGCTCCTTCCCCACCAGAGAGGTGACGTTCCACGTCCCTAGAGCCAGCTTCTGCAGCCGGGGATCGGACCGCCAGGGTCCCCGCCCCTTGCTGCCGCCCAGCTCACATTGCACCCGACCCCTACGGCTCCTCCCGCAGATGGTGACCGATGTCAATTACTTTTAATGACTCCCCGCTCTTCCTATGTCTGTGCCTCTATCCCTCTGGTAAGAACATGCAGTAACTTTTCTCCGCTGTCTTTGAACGCGCCATGAGCATAGACATGCTCTGGTGGATCTCTGATGGGTGACGTGCTGCTAAGCAGTTCCACACAGTATGTGTCAGAATCATGTTCAAGCAAAAAACTGGCATCTGGACCACATGTGGCCCACATAACACTTACCAGTGCCCTAACTCAGCAACGTGTGCCAGAAGTAGCCCAGATTTGGACCAAATGTGCCATGAAAGACCATCTGACTATTCAGCTGTTTTTTTAAGTTAGTTTTATTTAATCATCTGTTTCTTTCTGATAATTTTCTTCATAGAACTGGTTTGCATACCTGTAAGCAGTTTTTACCACATAGGTCCAGGCCTGCTTCTTAGTACAAACAGGTATTTTGATTAAAAAAAGAAAACAAAACTGATATTTCTACATGAGTCTAATAGGCTGACCTACCAGACTGTTTTAGTAGAAATACTAAGTTCTCTGTCATATGTAATGTAGTATTAAAGTTTAATGGCTGGTTTATACTCGTGTGTGTCAGGCCTGGCCCGCGCCACTGACATAGACGAGTGTGTGTTTATATTCAACCTTAGGGTCCACAGATCATGCTAGGGCTTGTATCATTCCAGACAAAAAGACTCCACAATAACGTCATGTCACCTGAATGGTTTGAAACAGGAAGATGGAACTGGGTTTTTGTAGGACAACGTCCACGGGACATGAGCAGCATTTTGACTATCAAATATAAAAATGTCCTAATCCAACCACAAATAATTAAAGGGACACGGTATAACTTCTGACCCAAACATCACCCTGATATGAGTAATAATGGATGATTTATGGGGTCAGTATACAGTGCTTAATGTGTGTTGGTACGCAGAGGGCCTGCCCTCTGTAGAAACCAAACATTGTAGAATCCGTCTCTCATGGGATCATGTGACCTGGAGCACTTCGCTAGATTTTAGTTGAGGTTATTGTACACATCATATGAAAATGACCTGAATTAGTAGAGTTATTGTGAAGTTGTGTTGAACAGATTCCATAATATCATTAAAAGCTTCGCAAGAAGGCCGAAAACCAACGCTGAATCTTCATAACCTTTTGGCATGATTGTGTGAAGGATTTCCCCACATGGGCTGAGTGTGTGAGCTCATTATGTCGGAGTAAACAATGTTACTATGTCAGAGTAAATTCACCTGTAACAGTAAAGCACGTAGAAAAAGTACTTTCAGTGGAAACCAGACAATTCCAGCTCAATTAATCTAGTAATGAGTATGTTAATCCCAGGAAAAAGTAAAAAATAAACCAGGTGAATGAATGGATCTGGATCTGGGTCTGGAACTGGGTCTGGATCTTGGTCTGGATCTGGATCTGGATCTGGATCTGGATCTGGACCTGGATCTGGATCTGGATCTGGATCTGGATCTGGATCTGGACCTGGACCTGGACTGGATCTGAATCTGGATCTGGGTCTCAATCTGGACCTGGTTCTGGATATGGGTCTAGGTCTGGATCTGGATCTGGATCTGGGTCTGGATCTGGATCTGGATCTGGATCTGGGTCTGGGTCTAGATCTGGATCTAGTTCTGGGTCTAGTTCTGGGTCTGGGTTTGGGTCTGGATCTGGACCTGTGTCTGGGTCTGGGTATGGATCTGGATCTGGACCTGGATCTGGGTCTGGATCTGGATCTGGGTCTGGGTCTGGGTCTAGAGCTGGATCTGGGTCTCAATCTGGACCTGGTTCTGGATATGGGTCTAGGTCTGGATCTGGATCTGGATCTGGGTCTGGATCTGGGTCTGGGTCTAGATCTGGATCTAGTTCTGGGTCTGGGTTTGGGTCTGGATCTGGACCTGTGTCTGGGTCTGGGTATGGATCTGGATCTGGGTGTGGAGGAGGAGCTGGTTGAGCCTGTCGAACCACACAAAGCCTTAAGCCGTGTGATTAGAACCCAGAAACATCTGGAAACATCTGCAAACATCTGGAAACCTGTGGAGACATCTGGAAACATCTGGAAACATCTGAAAACATCTGGAAACCTGTGGAGACATCTGGAAACATCTGGAAACATGTGGAAACATCTGGAAACATGTGGAAACATCTGGAAACATGTGGAAACATCTGGAAACATGTGGAAACATGTGGAAACATGTGGAAACATCTGGAAACCTGTGGAAACCTGTGGAAACATGTGGAAACATGTGGAAACATCTGGAAACATGCGGATACATCTGGAAACATGTGGAAACATGTGGAAACATGTGGAAACATCTGGAAACATGTGGAAACATGTGGAAACATCTGGAAACATGTGGAGACATCTGGAAACATGTGGAAACATCTGGAAACATGTGGAAACCTGTGGAGACATCTGGAAACATCTGGAAACATGCGGATACATCTGGAAACATGTGGAAACGTGTGGAAACATGTGGAAACATCTGGAAACATGTGGAAACATCTGAAAACATCTGGAAACCTGTGGAGACATCTGGAAACATCTGGAAACATGCGGATACATCTGGAAACATGTGGAAACATCTGGAAACATGTGGAAACATGTGGAAACCTGTGGAAACATCTGGAAACATGTGGAAACATGTGGAAACATCTGGAAACATGCGGATACATCTGGAAACATGTGGAAACATCTGAAAACATCTGGAAACCTGTGGAAACATCTGGAAACATGTGGAAACATGTGGAAACATGTGGAAACCTGTAGAAACATGTGGAAACCTGTGGAAACCTGTGGAAACATCTGGAAACATGTGGAAACATCTGGAAACATCTGGAAACATGTGGAAACATCTGGAAACATGTGGAAACATCTGGAAACCTGTGGAAACATCTGGAAACATGTGGAAACATCTGGAAACATGTGGAAACCTGTGGAAACATGTGGAAACATGTGGAAACATGTGGAAACCTGTGGAAACATCTGGAAACATGTGGAAACATCTGGAAACATGTGGAAACCTGTGGAAACATGTGGAAACATGTGGAAACATCTGGAAACATGTGGAAACATCTGGAAACATGTGGAAACCTGTGGAAACATGTGGAAACATGTGGAAACATGTGGAAACCTGTGGAAACATGTGGAAACATCTGGAAACATGTGGAAACATCTGGAAACATCTGGAAACATCTGGAAACATGTGGAAACATCTGGAAACATGTGGAAACCTGTAGAAACATGTGGAAACATGTGGAAACCTGTGGAAACCTGTGGAAACATGTGGAAACATGTGGAAACCTGTGGAAACCTGTGGAAACATGTGGAAACCTGTGGAAACCTGTAGAAACATGTGGAAACCTGTGGAAACATGTGGAAACATCTGGAAACATGTGGAAACATCTGGAAACATCTGGAAACATCTGGAAACATGTGGAAACATCTGGAAACATGTGGAAACATGTGGAAACCTGTGGAAACCTGTGGAAACATGTGGAAACATCTGGAAACCTGTGGAAACATGTGGAAACATGTGGAAACATCTGGAAACATGTGGAAACATCTGGAAACATGTGGAAACATCTGGAAACATGTGGAAACATCTGGAAACATGTGGAAACATGTGGAAACATGTGGAAACCTGTGGAAACATGTGGAAACCTGTGGAAACATCTGGAAACATGTGGAAACATGTGGAAACATCTGGAAACATGTGGAAACCTGTGGAAACATGTGGAAACCTGTGGAAACATCTGGAAACATGTGGAAACATGTGGAAACATGTGGAAACATGTGGAAACCTGTGGAAACATGTGGAAACATGTGGAAACCTGTGGAAACCTGTAGAAACATGTGGAAACCTGTGGAAACATGTGGAAACATCTGGAAACATGTGGAAACATCTGGAAACATCTGGAAACATGTGGAAACATGTGGAAACATGTGGAAACATCTGGAAACATCTGGAAACATGTGGAAACATGTGGAAACATGTGGAAACCTGTGGAAACCTGTGGAAACATGTGGAAACATCTGGAAACATCTGGAAACATCTGGAAACATGTGGAAACATGTGGAAACATGTGGAAACATCTGGAAACATCTGGAAACATGTGGAAACATGTGGAAACATGTGGAAACCTGTGGAAACCTGTGGAAACATGTGGAAACATGTGGAAACATCTGGAAACCTGTGGAAACGTGGAAACATGTGGAAACATGTGGAAACATCTGGAAACATGTGGAAACATGTGGAAACATGTGGAAACCTGTGGAAACCTGTGGAAACATGTGGAAACATCTGGAAACCTGTGGAAACATGTGGAAACATGTGGAAACATGTGGAAACCTGTGGAAACATCTGGAAACATGTGGAAACATGTGGAAACCTGTGGAAACCTGTAGAAACATGTGGAAACCTGTAGAAACATGTGGAAACCTGTAGAAACATGTGGAAACATGTGGAAACATGTGGAAACCTGTGGAAACATGTGGAAACATGTGGAAACCTGTGGAAACATGTGGAAACATGTGGAAACATCTGGAAACATGTGGAAACCTGTGGAAACATGTGGAAACCTGTGGAAACATGTGGAAACCTGTGGAAACATGTGGAAACATGTGGAAACATCTGGAAACATGTGGAAACCTGTGGAAACATGTGGAAACCTGTGGAAACATCTGGAAACATGTGGAAACATGTGGAAACATCTGGAAACATGTGGAAACCTGTGGAAACATGTGGAAACCTGTGGAAACATCTGGAAACATGTGGAAACCTGTGGAAACATGTGGAAACATGTGGAAACATGTGGAAACATGTGGAAACATCTGGAAACATGTGGAAACCTGTGGAAACATGTGGAAACCTGTGGAAACATGTGGAAACATGTGGAAACATGTGGAAACATCTGGAAACATGTGGAAACATGTGGAAACATGTGGAAACATGTGGAAACCTGTGGAAACATGTGGAAACCTGTGGAAACATGTGGAAACATGTGGAAACATGTGGAAACATCTGGAAACATGTGGAAACGTGGAAACCTGTGGAAACATCTGGAAACCTGTGGAAACATGCGGAAACCTGTGGAAACATGTGGAAACATGTGGAAACATGTGGAAACATCTGGAAACATGTGGAAACATGTGGAAACATGTGGAAACATGTGGAAACATGTGGAAACCTGTGGAAACATCTGGAAACCTGTGGAAACATGTGGAAACCTGTGGAAACATGTGGAAACATGTGGAAACATGTGGAAACATCTGGAAACATGTGGAAACGTGGAAACCTGTGGAAACATCTGGAAACATGTGGAAACATGTGGAAACCTGTGGAAACATGTGGAAACATGTGGAAACATCTGGAAACATGTGGAAACGTGGAAACCTGTGGAAACATGTGGAAACCTGTGGAAACATGTGGAAACCTGTGGAAACATGTGGAAACATGTGGAAACATCTGGAAACATGTGGAAACATCTGGAAACATGTGGAAACGTGGAAACCTGTGGAAACATCTGGAAACCTGTGGAAACATGCGGAAACCTGTGGAAACATGTGGAAACATGTGGAAACATCTGGAAACATGTGGAAACATGTGGAAACATGTGGAAACATGTGGAAACATGTGGAAACCTGTGGAAACATGTGGAAACCTGTGGAAACATGTGGAAACATGTGGAAACATCTGGAAACATGTGGAAACGTGGAAACCTGTAGAAACATGTGGAAACCTGTGGAAACCTGTGGAACCTCCTGGTCACCTCCTGGTCACAGCCTGGTCACCTCCTGGTCACCTCCTGGTCACCTCCTGGTCACAGCCTGGTCACCTCCTGGTCACCTCCTGGTCACAGCCTGGTCACCTCCTGGACACAACCTGTTCACCTCCTGGTCACCTCCTGGTCACCTCCTGGTCACAGCCTGGTCACCTCCTGGTCACCTCCTGGTCACAGCCTGGTCACCTCCTGGTCACCTACTGGTCACCTCCTGGTCACCTCCTGGTCACCTCCTGGTCACAGCCTGGTCACCTCCTGGTCACCTCCTGGTCACCTCCTGGTCACAGCCTGGTCACCTCCTGGTCACCTACTGGTCACCTCCTGGACACAGCCTGTTCACCTCCTGGTCACCTCCTGGTCACCTCCTGGTCACCTCCTGGACACAGCCTGGTCACCTCCTGGTCACCTCCTGGTCACAGCCTGGTCACCTCCTGGTCACCTACTGGTCACAGCCTGGTCACCTCCTGGTCACCTACTGGTCACCTCCTGGTCACAGCCTGGTCACCTCCTGGTCACAGCCTGGTCACCTCCTGGTCACCTACTGGTCACCTCCTGGACACAGCCTGTTCACCTCCTGGTCACCTCCTGGTCACCTCCTGGTCACCTCCTGGTCACCTCCTGGTCACAGCCTGGTCACCTCCTGGTCACCTACTGGTCACCTCCTGGACACAGCCTGTTCACCTCCTGGTCACCTACTGGTCACCTCCTGGTCACCTCCTGGTCACCTCCTGGTCACAACCAGACTTCCTACCTGGGAACCTTCCAGTGCTTCCAGCTGCTTTCGGCTCCCAGATCCCAGCAGAAATGTCTCGCAGTGGGGAAGCTGATTAAGTCGTCTTGTCCTGTGTGCCACACAGATTTACCGGCGCTGCTGGCTGGTGTTTAAGAAGTCGTCGAGCAAAGGACCTCGCCGTCTGGAGAAGTACGCCGATGAGAAGGCTGCCTACACCAGAGCAGCTCCCAAAGTAAGTGTTAGTGTGCAGGACAGGAGAAAATGTAAGTCTTCTCTTCCTCTCCTCGTTCTTCATCTTCACCACCTCTCCCTCACCTCTTGCTCTCTTCTACCAGCAAACATCTTGTCTTTGAAGCCCCTGAGTCTCAGTGAGGCCAGAAGATTGTTTTAATGAAGCCCAACTAGCTGAAAATGTCTGGTTCAGCAAGGAGCTGCAGAACTGAGACGACTTTCGATGTTTCTGAGCAGAGTTCAGGTGGAAGGCTCGTTCAGGTCTCATCTGGCCATGCCTGGACCCAGGTCCAGAACCAGCCTTTCACCCTGGCTGTTGCTGGCTTTCAGTCTTTAACTGCTCTGGTGTCTTGTGGGGTTCCACAGGGCTCAGTTTTAGGTATATCTGCCACCATTAGGGTCCATCTTGCAAGGACATGGCGTCTCCTTCCACAGCCAGATATATCTACCTGTGAAGAAGAAGGATGCCTCCCCCAACTCCGCTACTGTTATGCCTCCACAGCAGCGGGGGGCAACGCCGGTCCTCGTGGGCGTTTCCCTGCTATGAGACATGCTGACACCTGTCAGACGTAACTAGCAGACCTTACATGAAGCTCTGCACCAGTCTGTTGAAGATGCATTGGTTTGAGTTAGGTGTGTTGCAGCAGGGAAAATCTGAACACTAGCAGGACTCCGGCCCTGGAGGCCCAGCATTGCTCACCACTCTGCTACGACATCAAGGACCGGAAGGCCCTGAGTTTTTTCATTTTAATGACAAAAACCTGTCGTCTTTGGCCGAATGGCTCCAGTGGCCCCTCCCAGTTGATCTGGGCCCTTGGTTAACCTGCCATCTCTGGTTTGGGGTTAAATTGGACCGTGACTTTAAACGGTGCAGATTAAATCAGTCGAGCTTTTTAACCCTTTGTTGACTTGCTTAATCCTTTCTCGGCACTGTGAGACATGGAACCCTGCCTTCATGGCGTCCCGGCTGGATCCCTGTAACGGGGGTTTACCTTGGCGTACCTTGGAGAGTTTAGTTTAAGCTTCTTTATGTTGTGTTTAAGTCATGGTGTGGCCCTTCTGTGCCTCTCCGAGCTGCTTTCCTCCTCGCGAGCCCGGTGATCAGCTGACCAGCTCCCTCTGGAGGTACCAAGGTCTGGGCAGAGCCTCAGAAGGGGCGGAGCCTTTACGGTCACTGCCACATCTTTTAAACCTGCCTGAAGACCCATTTTTATGACCTGGCATTTCATCCAGCATTTTCTCCAAGCTTTTGTTTTTAATGTTCTAATGTTTTTACTTTTTATTGTTTTATCTTTCTGCTGCTATCATTCAGATTTCACTCTGCACTATCTATGTGTTTTACTTCTATGTTGAGCACGTTGTTGCAGCTGGCGTTGCAGGTGCGTTATAAATAAAGCTGAGTTGGGTGCAGGAAAACCTCCTCCACATTCATCCTGAATGGAGGAGACGGTCGGCTTCTGGTGGAGGTGCCGTGACATCAGAGGCATCATAGATGTTGGCCTCCTGCTGGTGGAGCCGAGTCGAGACAATTTAACTTTATTTAAACCTTTATTTGAACTGGACCCGACATCAAAACGTATTTTTCAGCCTTCGTTCCCTCTTCCACTATATGCCTAGGTCACAGAGATTAGCAACGTGAAGAACATCACCCGGTTGCCCCGGGATACGAAACGACAAGCAGTGGCCATTGTGTTTACAGACGACACCTCTCGCACCTTCACCTGTGAATCAGGTAACATCTCAGACGAGTCTCTGCAGGACAGGTGGCGGTTCTGGACGTTTACCTGCGAGATGATCCATCTGTCTTTCAGAGCTGGAGGCAGAAGACTGGCTCAAGATGTTGTCCGTAGAGTGTCTGGGCACGAAGCCGAACGACATCAGCCTGGGAGAACCCGACCTGCTGGCTGCCGGGGTGCAGTGTGAGCACACAGGTACCGCACACGCTGCAGGAGGAGGCGCAGGGGGAGGTGCATGGGGAGCCAGGAGGAGACACATGGGGAGCCAGGAGGAGACGCATGGGTAGGTAGGAGGAGATGCATGGGGAGGCAGGAGGAGATGCATGGGGAGGCAGGAGGAGATGCATGGGGAGGCAGGAGGAGACGCATGGGGAGGCAGGAGGAGACGCATGTGGAGGCAGGAGGAGACGCATGGGGAGGTAGGAGGAGATGCATGGGGAGGCAGGAGGAGATGCATGGGGAGCCAGGAGGAGACACATGGGGAGCCAGGAGGAGACGCATGGGGAGGTAGGAGGAGATGCATGGGGAGGCAGGAGGAGATGCATGGGGAGCCAGGAGGAGACGCATGGGGAGGTAGGAGGAGATGCATGGGGAGGCAGGAGGAGACACATGGGGAGCCAGGAGGAGATGCATGGGGAGGTAGGAGGAGATGCATGGGGAGGCAGGAGGAGACACATGGGGAGCCAGGAGGAGACGCATGGGGAGGTAGGAGGAGATGCATGGGGAGCCAGGAGGAGACGCATGGGGAGGCAGGAGGAGACGCATGGGGAGGTAGGAGGAGATGCATGGGGAGGCAGGAGGAGATGCATGGGGAGGCAGGAGGAGACGCATGGGGAGGTAGGAGGAGATGCATGGGGAGGCAGGAGGAGATGCATGGGGAGCCAGGAGGAGACACATGGGGAGCCAGGAGGAGACGCATGGGGAGGTAGGAGGAGATGCATGGGGAGGCAGGAGGAGATGCATGGGGAGCCAGGAGGAGACGCATGGGGAGGTAGGAGGAGATGCATGGGGAGGCAGGAGGAGACACATGGGGAGCCAGGAGGAGATGCATGGGGAGGTAGGAGGAGATGCATGGGGAGGCAGGAGGAGACACATGGGGAGCCAGGAGGAGACGCATGGGGAGGTAGGAGGAGATGCATGGGGAGCCAGGAGGAGACGCATGGGGAGGCAGGAGGAGACGCATGGGGAGGTAGGAGGAGATGCATGGGGAGGCAGGAGGAGATGCATGGGGAGCCAGGAGGAGATGCATGGGGAGCCAGGAGGAGACACATGGGGAGCCAGGAGGAGACGCATGGGGAGGTAGGAGGAGATGCATGGGGAGCCAGGAGGAGACGCATGGGGAGGCAGGAGGAGACGCATGGGGAGGTAGGAGGAGATGCATGGGGAGGCAGGAGGAGATGCATGGGGAGCCAGGAGGAGACACATGGGGAGCCAGGAGGAGACGCATGGGGAGGTAGGAGGAGATGCATGGGGAGGCAGGAGGAGATGCATGGGGAGCCAGGAGGAGACGCATGGGGAGGTAGGAGGAGATGCATGGGGAGGCAGGAGGAGACACATGGGGAGGCAGGAGGAGACGCATGGGGAGGTAGGAGGAGATGCATGGGGAGGCAGGAGGAGACACATGGGGAGCCAGGAGGAGACGCATGGGGAGGTAGGAGGAGATGCATGGGGAGCCAGGAGGAGACGCATGGGGAGGCAGGAGGAGACGCATGGGGAGGCAGGAGGAGACGCATGGGGAGGCAGGAGGAGATACATGGGGAGCCAGGAGGAGACGCATGGGGAGGTAGGAGGAGATGCATGGGGAGGCAGGAGACGCATGGGGAGGTAGGAGGAGATGCATGGGGAGGCAGGAGGAGACACATGGGGAGCCAGGAGGAGACGCATGGGGAGGTAGGAGGAGATGCATGGGGAGCCAGGAGGAGACGCATGGGGAGCCAGGAGGAGACGCATGGGGAGGTAGGAGGAGATGCATGGGGAGGCAGGAGGAGATGCATGGGGAGGCAGGAGACGCATGGGGAGGTAGGAGGAGACGAATAAGGAGGCAGGAGGAGACGCATGGGGAGGAAGGAGGAGACGAATAAGGAGGCAGGAGGAGACGCATGGGGAGGCAGGAGGAGACAAGGTGAGGCAGGAGGAGACGCATGGGGAGGCAGGAGGAGACGAATAAGGAGGCAGGAGGAGACCAAGGGGGAGGCAGGAAGAGACGCATGGGGAGGCAGGAGGAGACGCATGGGGAGGCAGGAGGAGACGCATGGGGAGCCAGGAGGAGATGCATGGGGAGGCAGGAGGAGATGAATGGGAAGGTAGGAGGAGACGCATCGGGAGGTAGGAGGAGACGAATAAGGAGGCAGGAGGAGACCAAGGGGGAGGCAGGAGGAGATGCATGGGGAGGCAGAAGGAAATGCATAGGGTGGCAGGAGGAGATGAATAAGGAGGCAGGAGGAGACGCATGGGGAGGCAGGAGGAGACGAATAAGGAGGCAGGAGGAGACCAAGGGGGAGGCAGGAAGAGACGAATGGGGAGGCAGGAGGAGACGCATGGGGAGCCAGGAGGAGACGGATGGGGAGGCAGGAGGAGACAAATAAGGAGGCAGGAGGAGACCAAGGGGGAGGCAGGAAGAGACGGATGGGGAGGCAGGAGGAGACCAAGGGGGAGGCAGGAAGAGACGAATGGGGAGGCAGGAGGAGACCAAGGGGGAGGCAGGAAGAGACGGATGGGGAGGCAGGAGGAGACCAAGGGGGAGGCAGGAAGAGACGAATGGGGAGGCAGGAGGAGACGCATGGGGAGGTAGGAGGAGACACATGGGGAGCCAGGAGGAGACGCATGGGGAGCCAGGAGGAGACGGATGGGGAGGCAGGAGAGATTGAGTCAGCGATGCGACTGCTTGGCATGACCCTCCTGTGGTCTTTGGGTCAAAATGACTTAATATTGTTTTTTCACCACTTTGTTAAAAACCAGAAAAAAAACTATATTTTTTTAACTTGAGATTTTCCGACTTTTCCTGGATTGGCCCAAAAACGTTGCTTTTATTCACGTTTCCAAGTAAGCTGTAAAAAGGTTCAAAGGACGGACCATGTTGACCCGGAGGACACAGGGTGTATCCAGAAAAAATCAGGACGCCAGGAGGGTTCAGTGAAAGTCAGAAGCCTCGTTTCCACGGAGCAATTCGGTCTGGACGTTTAAGGAGAGTCCAGACAACCAGAGCCGGAGCCTGAACGTGATCCTGAATCCAAATCTAAACCCAAACCTAAACCTAAGCCTAAACCTAAACCTAAACCTGAACCTGAACCTGAATCAGAGCTGGAGCCTGAACATGTACCTAAGCGTGATCCTGAATCTAAACCTAAGCCCAAACCTAAACCTAAACCTAAACTTGAGCCTGAGCCTGAACGTGTACCTAAACATGAACCTAATCTGAACCTAAACATAAACATAATATAAACATAAACATATAAACATAAACTTAATACCATAAACCTGATCCTGAACCTGAACCTCAACGTGAACCTAAACCTAAACATATAAACATAAACCTAAACATAAACCTGATCCTGAACCTGAGCCTGAACGTGATTCTAAACATAAACATATAAACATAAACCTGATCCTGGACCTGAGCCATAACATGAACCTAGACATAAACCTAAACATAAACCTGATCCTGAACCTGAGCCTGAACGTGAACCTAAACATAAACATATAAACATAAACCTGATCCTGGACCTGAGCCAGAACATGAACCTAGACATAAACCTAAACATAAACCTGATCCTGAACCTGAGCCTGAACGTGATCCTAAACATAAACATATAAACATAAACCTGATCCTGGACCTGAGCCAGAACATGAACCTAGACATAAACCTAAACATAAACCTGATCCTGAACCTGAGCCTGAACGTGAACCTAAACATAAACATATAAACATAAACCTGATCCTGGACCTGAGCCAGAACATGAACCTAAACAAAAACCTGATCCTGAACCTGAGCCTGAACGTGAACCTAAACATAAACATATAAACATAAACATAAACCTGAACGTGAACCTAAACATAAACCTAAACATAAACCTGATCCTGAACCTGAGCCTGAACGTGAACCTAAACATAAACATATAGACATAAACATAAACCTGATCCTGAACCTGAGCCTGAACGTGAACCTAAACATAAACATATAAACATAAACCTGATCCTGAACCTGAGCCTGAACGTGAACCTAAACATAAACATATAAACATAAACATAAACCTGAACGTGAACCTAAACATAAACCTAAACATAAACCTGATCCTGAACCTGAGCCTGAACGTGAACCTAAACATAAACATATAGACATAAACATAAACCTGATCCTGAACCTGAGCCTGAACGTGAACCTAAACATAAACATAAACATATAAACATAAACCTGATCCTGAACCTGAGCCTGAACGTGAACCTAAACATAAACATATAAACATAAACATAAACATAAACATAAACCTGATCCTGAACCTGAACGTGAACCTAAACATAAACCTAAACATAAACCTGATCCTGAACCTGAGCCTGAACGTGAACCTAAACATAAACATATAAACATAAACCTGATCCTGAACCTGAGCCTGAACGTGAACCTAAACATAAACATATAGACATAAACATAAACCTGATCCTGAACGTGAACCTAAACATAAACCTAAACATAAACCTGATCCTGAACCTGAGCCTGAACGTGAACCTAAACATAAAAATATAAACATAAACCTGATCCTGAACCTGAGCCTGAACGTGAACCTAAACATAAACATATAGACATAAACATAAACCTGATCCTGAACCTGAGCCTGAACATGAACCTAAACATAAACATATAAACATAAACATAAACCTGATCGTGAACCTGAGCCTGAACGTGAACCTAAACATAAACATATAAACATAAACCTGATCCTGAACCTGAGCCTGAACGTGAACCTAAACATAAACATATAGACATAAACATAAACCTGATCCTGAACCTGAGCCTGAACGTGAACCTAAACATAAACATATAAACATAAACATAAACCTGATCGTGAACCTGAGCCTGAACGTGAACCTAAACATAAACCTGATCCTGAACCTGAGCCTGAATGTGAACCTAAACATAAACATATAAACATAAACCTGATCCTGGACCTGAGCCAGAACGTGAACCTAAACATAAACCTGATCTTGAACCTGAGCCTGAACGTGAACCTAAACATAAACCTGATCTTGAACCTGAGCCTGAACGTGAACCTAAACATAAACCTGATCTTGAACCTGAGCCTGAACGTGAACCTAAACATAAACATATAAACATAAACCTGATCCTGAAACTGAACCTGAGCCTGAACGTGAACCTAAACATAACCATTTAAACATATAAACATAAACCTGATCCTGAACCTGAACGTGAACCTAAACATAAACATATAAACATAAACATAAACCTGATCGTGAACCTGAGCCTGAACGTGAACCTAAACATAAACCTGATCCTGAACCTGAGCCTGAATGTGAACCTAAACATAAACATATAAACATAAACCTGATCCTGGACCTGAGCCAGAACGTGAACCTAAACATAAACCTGATCTTGAACCTGAGCCTGAACGTGAACCTAAACATAAACCTGATCTTGAACCTGAGCCTGAACGTGAACCTAAACATAAACATATAAACATAAACCTGATCCTGAAACTGAACCTGAGCCTGAACGTGAACCTAAACATAACCATTTAAACATATAAACATAAACCTGATCCTGAACCTGAACCTGAGCCTGAACCTGAATCCTTGCTTTTGTTGTGGACAGAAACGTTTTTCTGTCTTCCCATCAGTGGATTTACCGTGTGGTACCAGTAGCTCTGGCCTAACCGTACCGGTTTGTGTTTACCTACGAAGGAGGTACAGAAGTGCTGGTGTGGCTTGGGTGTATGGGATCGGAAATGAACCGACCCGCTCAGTGGAAACAGGGCTCGAATGCCCTGAAATGGTCGCCAGATCTTTACTTAGTTTTGCAGAGACAGTGATCTGAACAGGTATCTGCCTGTGATGGACAGCGACCTGTCCAAGTGTACCTGCCTCTCCCCTACTAGTTGCTGGGACAGACTCCAGGAGCCAGCAGACATCGTCCTGCAGGAGTTATCCAACAGGAGGCGCTCGGTCTGATTTGGGGTTGCAGGGAAGCTGGAGCCTATCCCAGCAGCTCCGACCTGTTGGCTTAGTAAAATCTCGGTTGTGACTTTTGTTTTCTGCGGCCAGGCTGTGCATTGAATACATATCAACTGAACCTGCTGTCAATCATAAAATGAAAAAAAAGGCCTAAAAAGAAAAAACGGCTGATTTTATCCCGTGAAGTGTAACAGCAGATTATCAGCATCGTACCATAAGGATGTGTTTAATCCATCCTGGTGGTGTTCCCCTGAAAAACCCATTTTAATCTGTCTGTTTTTTGTTTTTGTTTTTTAAACAAAAGTTTTATTCATATTTCAAGCTTTACAATATATACAATCTTTATATATTCTTAATGTAGAAAGCTACATATTGTTTCAGCAAGCAAAACAAACAAAAAATAATAGTAACCAAAATAAATAAACAAACAGAACATCTCAGCAAGCTGGTACCTCAAATCAGTGTACTGTTACAGGGAAGGAAATGTCTCATTGTTTTTTTATTTTTTTTCTTCCTTTTTTTTTTTTTTTAACTGCCTATAATTATTTTAATGAGTACAGAAAAATACAAATAATACCCTGCCAACAACAGACTCTCAAATGCTACAGTGTCAAATTCAAATAAATTGTCACAGGATTCCACCTCTTCTTAAACAAATCAGTGGTAAGGTTTAGGTTTGCTCTTATTTTTTCCATTGTATAGACCCTCAGAATTATTTCCTTCCACTGATTTATAGTTGGAGGAAGTGGTTTATACCAGGATACAGTTATCATTTTTTTGCTACCAAGACAAGAATTTTCAAAAGATATTCTTTATCCTTATTTAAAAAATTACCAGGGAGCACCCCAAATGTAAAATCAGTGGGTCAAATTCAATGTGAGTATGTAGTATTTTGGAAAGTTCTCCCCTAATTCCCTCCCAGAATGACTTAAATTTCAGACAATCCCCAAAAAATGTGTGTGATCTCCAGTTTGCCCACAATTTCTCCAGCATAAATTTGTTTTAGTTTTGTCAAACTTAGAGATAATAAATAGGGTTTTAAAATATCTAATGTTCACTTTCCAAATAAACTCTTTCCATGTTGGACTGCTAGTCAGTTTGTGCCCATTTTCACACAATTTTTAATCTGTCTGTTTTTATGAATGGTCTCAGAAGTTTCTCCCCAGTAATAATTTTCCATTCTTCTTTTCTTCACATGAGGCTTTTGAGCTTATAAGTCAGCGATGAGGATAGGGTCGACCACGGCAACAAGTTATGGCAATAATCTGAGGCCTGATAATCTGGTCATCCAGTCGTATCACTGGTATTATTAAATGCTCAGTTTGTGTTGGCTCTTCTTTATCCTTTATCTTTAGAGCGTTTCAACGTGTTCCTCCTCCCCTGTCCCAACCTGGACATCTACGGGGAGTGCATGATGCAGATCACACATGAGAACATCTATCTGTGGGACATCCACAACCCTCGCACCAAGCTGGCCACCTGGCCGCTCAGCTCGCTGCGGCGCTACGGACGGGATGCCACTCGCTTCACTTTCGAAGCTGGACGGTGAGACAAGCAGACAAAATTAGTCTTAAAACTTGTGAATATGAATTGACATCGTCCGGAGCTGCTTCAGCTGGTGGTGTGCCTCAGGGTTGTATTCCCGGCCCACCACTTTGCTTTAGAGTGTAAATAATGTGGGAACGAATGTAGCAGATGTGTTGATGTATGCCGATGATGTGACGATTTATTGATGTGTATCAACACCTGGACAAGCTGTTGCCTCCCTACATCGTGCCTTCAATGTTGTCCTCCTTTATTTGTCTGTGCTGAAGCAAACCCGAACTGACGCAGTTCTTTAAAGTAAGAGCTCTTATATTCTTCTTTCAGCATTGTAGTTGTCAAGGTTCTGATTTAATTGATTACTAATTGATTACTGGAGATTTTATTCTGTTCTTTTTTCATATTTTCATTAATTTGTCAAATGTTTCTGGTTTTTGTTGGAACTTTTGGTCACATTCACCTCAACTGTTCTGATGAACAAATCTGTTCATAAATCTCACAAAAATTCACAAAAATTGTGGCATTCACCAAAATCTTCATATGTTGGATCTGTTCCTAGCTACAAACAAAACCTACAAACATCTGAACGCCAACATGTTAGAACAGAATCAACGTTTTCTGCTCTTCAGGTCATTAAAATACAACAATTAATGCTGAAGGTAGACTTCTGTCACTTGTTATTTATTCATTTACAGTAAATTTGTTTCTTTGTTTACAGAACTGTTAGGTATTGCTCTCGTCATGCTGACACAGTAAAGTAACGAGTAACTAGTCCCAAATGAAGCTATTTAAAATTATTTTATTTCCCTCTGTGAACTGTGATGATCTGGAAATATGTGAGCTTTCGAACAAAACAGCCATCATTGAAGTTATTAAGATGTTAAACATTGTAAGTTACATTTTCTTCTTTTTTTTAAAGTTGCATTTAAAGTTACATTTTCTATAAATCTAAAATAACTTTAATCATACAAAATGCTGTTTGTTGTCTTTTCCTACATGTTTGCTGGAGTGTACGATGCCTTCCGGTCCACTGTTTGACCCTGAACTGCTGCTGTTTGCAGGATGTGCAACAGCGGCGAAGGCCTCTACACCTTTCAGACGAGAGAAGGGGAGCAGATCTACCAGAGGGTCCACTCCTCCACACTGGCCATCGCTGAGCACCACAAGAAGGTGCTGCTGGAGATGGAGAAAAACAGTAGGGTGAGAGTCCAGCTGAAACACCACTCATAGACAGGCCAGGATGTGGTGAGTCATGTGACCTGCATATGACCACCAGCAACAGCCAGAAGTGTCACGATGCAGCCTGGTCATACAGATGAATGAATTCTCAAGTCTCCTGGGTTACAGAGCTCATGTTATTACTTAACATCATCATTTAATCAATCATCAGACATTAAACTAAGTCAGTTTAAATGTTACATCACAAACAAATCAACAAGAAAAGAAATTGAAATAAAAGAACTCTACGAGGGGAGATGAAAATAGAGGTTAGATAGAAATAAATGGCTGATTCAGCTAAAAGGTCTAGTTCTTCCTCCAGAGGACGGTTTCTGCTGGTCTCCTGTGTTCCTGCCGACCTGAAGAAGCCTCTGACCGAACACTGGAGTTTCACCAGCTGCAGAGTAATCAGAGTATTTCTGCTGATACTCCCCACAGCTGCAGAGTAATCCGAGTATTTCTGCTGATACTCCCCACAGCTGCAGAGTAATCCGAGTATTTCTGCTGATACTCCCAACAGCTGCAGAGTAATCCGAGTATTTCTGCTGATACTCCCCACAGCTGCAGAGTAATCCAATATTTCTGCTGATACTCCCAACAGCTGCAGTGTAATCCGAGTATTTCTGCTGATACGCCCCACAGCTGCAGAGTAATCCGAGTATTTCTGCTGATACTCCCCACAGCTGCAGAGTAATCCGAGTATTTCTGCTGATACTCCCCACAGCTGCAGAGTAATCCAATATTTCTGCTGATACTCCCAACAGCTGCAGTGTAATCCGAGTATTTCTGCTGATACTCCCAACAGCTGCAGTGTAATCCGAGTATTTCTGCTGATACTCCCAACAGCTGCAGTGTAATCCGAGTATTTCTGCTGATACTCCCAACAGCTGCAGAGTAATCCGAGTATTTCTGCTGATACTCCCCACAGCTGCAGAGTAATCCGAGTATTTCTGCTGATACTCCCCACAGCTGCAGAGTAATCCGAGTATTTCTGCTGATACTCCCAACAGCTGCAGAGTAATCCGCGTATTTCTGCTGATACTCCCAACAGCTGCAGTGTAATCCGAGTATTTCTGCTGATACTCCCAACAGCTGCAGAGTAATCAGAGTATTTCTGCTGATACTCCCAACAGCTGCAGTGTAATCCGAGTATTTCTGCTGATACTCCCAACAGCTGCAGAGTAATCCGAGTATTTCTGCTGATACTCCCCACAGCTGCAGAGTAATCAGAGTATTTCTGCTGATGCTCCCAACAGCTGCAGAGTAATCCGAGTATTTCTGCTGATACTCCCCACAGCTGCAGAGTAATCCGAGTATTTCTGCTGATACTCCCAACAGCTGCAGAGTAATCAGAGTATTTCTGCTGATGCTACCTACAGCTGCAGAGTAATCAGAGTATTTCTGCTGATGCTACCTACAGCTGCAGAGTAATCCGAGTATTTCATGACCTCCCGTCTGTTTGTTGGCAAACAGCTGAGAAATGAAAGAACTCAAAGTGTTTCCTGATTGGTCCAGGTGAGGGAGGGCTCTCTGAAGCAGGTGGATGAAGATGATGGCGTCTTCGTCTCCATCAGTCTTTATAACAGACAGCTTCACCCATCATCCAGAAAGGGCCATGACACACAGAATCCTGCGTTATCTGCATTCCTTCTGTGTCCCTGTTAGCATTAAGCACTAATCCACCCTGTTAGCAAGCCTTAACATCAGAACGATGCTTTAAGTTCTTCCTCTTTTCTCTCCGCCTCACTCCATCCTCTGTTTCCTCTGGAACTCACCATTGAACTCACCAGTTTTTCTGTTGCCATGGATACAGACGTTAAAAAAAGGCACATTTAAGAGAAGAAACACAGCAAGCTTCCAACACAACTTGAACAAATCTCTTTAACATGACAATGGAATATTTTCTTACAAAGAAAAATAATCTAATCTATTACATGCTGCTGCCACCTGGTGGTGTGTCTGGGCTTTTACACCTATTGGCGGGAACCAGGATGGAAGCAGGACATCTTAACAGAGCTGCTTCGGCCTTTCAGACCATCTCTGTCGTAATGATCAGACTTTACATGGTCCTTGTTAGATGAAACTTAAAGGTAAAACTGATAATTCTTTATTAGATTAAACATATCAGGTGCTGTAAGAAGTACCAGATGGTATTTGGACCAGCTATGTTCTGGGAAAACATTATTCCCAATGACGTGCGTTCACCCTCTTCCATATCTCATTCAGGGGCGGCATTGGATCAGGCATGTTGGATGATAGATACGACATGCTTCTTAAGACATATAAAGTAAATGATAATAAGGCAAATACATTTGTAGATATGTTCTGTGCACATCATTCACAGTTGCAGTCCAAGGGCTCAGAGGCTGTTTCCTATCCCTGCACACCCACCGCTATCCTTCCCCGATCGGCTTACTGGCACCACATCACTGGAAACCAGAGCGGCGAGGACTGCAGCAGTGGTAAGCCGGTGACTTAAACATGCTGGTGGACGTGTTTGTGGAACAGATGCAGGCTGGTCATGATACGGAAACCCCCTTCATCAAATCAAATCAAACTTTATTTGTATAGCACTTTTCGTGTTTAAAAACAATACAAAGTGCTTTACATTATAAAACAATTTACATCAAAATAGATAAAACACACACACATACATAGTCCCCTTTCACCCACCCACAACCATCCTCACCCATGCCCTATCAGCCCTATAACAGTTAAAAGAAGATGAATGGCCAGGTGCATTTGTACCAGATGTGCATCAGATGAGGAAACGATATTCTCAGCGAGCCTCTACACAAAGGGCTACCCCCAACCAAGACCACCCAGGCCATCACCACGGGGGCCACCCGGGTCCGGGCAGACAGGACCCACGCCACAACTGTAAGGCTGCAGCGCTGGATCCCGACCCACCAGACAGGGACAGCCCCCACAGCAACACCCATGCAGTCAGAGCAGGGGCAGCCCTTGGTGAAGAGGACCCCAATGAGGAGTGATAACTAAACAAAAGTAAAATCCATTTAAAAAATAATAAAATAATAAAATTTATACTAATATGAAAATAAATATATAAAATAAATAAATCAAATTAACTAAAAAGATGTAAATAAATATATAAAATATGTAAATAAATCAAAATAACTAAAAAGAAGAATAAATATGGGTTAATATAAGAATGTTAAAACTGCAGCCCTGAGGCCCTCAGGCAGGCTGTTCCATAGGCGAGGCCCATAATACTGAAATGTGGCCTCGCCATATGTTTGGTACGAACTTCAGGAAGAACTAAAAGGCCGGTACCTGAGGACCTCAGGGTCCGCGAGGGCTCATACTTTAAAAACAGGTCAGATAAATAAGAAGGCCCAAGACCATTAAGACATTTATAAACCACTAAAAGAACCTTAAAATCAATCCTGAAATGCACGGGGAGCCGCTGTTTTAAAGGCGGTGGGGAAGACACCCGTCTGAAGAGAGTAATTTATTATAAGTAAAAACTCCGACTCAAAGAAGCCATAAAATGACTTAAACAGTGACGTGGGTGTGGGGTCCAAATGGCAGGTTGTTGGGTTCAGCTGGGAGAAAACTCGACCAAGCATCTTCGTATCAACCAGGACAAAACTCTCCAGCTTCTCCTCGGGTAAAAACAATGCTTCAAATCTGTTAAAATCAACACTGCATTTAGATAAAAGACCGGATCTGATCGCATTGATCGTGCTTCTGAAATGGTCTGCAAAGTCCTCACATGCTGTTTGTGATGGTTGCATGGAGGACTTATTAAAACCATGAGCGTCTTTAGGTGTGACAGATATCCATGAAATAAACTAGTCTGTTCATTCAGTCATTTATTTCTTTTTCGAACCACTAAGTCCGATCAAGGGTTGCTGGTAAGCTGAATTCTACTGGTTGCCAGTCCATCACAGACAAACTAGTCTATTTATATCATTTTTATGGTTATACTTGCTGCCTGAAATTATATTCCCAATGGGACTAACCCAGTTTCCCAATGGGACTAACCCAGTTTCCCCAATGGGACTAACCCAGTTTCCCCAATGGGACTAAATCCAGTTTCCCCAATGGGACTAAATCCAGTTTCCCCAATGGGACTAAATCCAGTTCCCCAATGGGGCTTACCCAGTTCCCCAATGGGACTAAATCCAGTTCCCCAATGGGGCTTACCCAGTTCCCCAATGGGACTAAATCCAGTTCCCCAATGGGGCTTACCCAGTTCCCCAATGGGACTAACCAATTTTTAATCTGAATTAAAAGCAGAATCCCATCAGGTCATATTATATTCCCAGTAGAAAATAAACTTCATGTCAGATTTTATAATTTGACATGAAGTTATGAAAATATGAAAATATGAGCTGATTGAGAATCCTGACATGGAGGAGCTTTTACTGGTTTAGCTGTGAACAGGTCAGTAACACAACCGGTTTAACTGGGAACAAATCACTAACATGACTGGTCTTAACAGGTTAGTAGCACAGCTGGATATAAAAGGAGCACTTCGGAGAAGCAGACTCTCAGGTAGAAAATGGACAGGGCTTAAAACTACATCTCAAAGTTCTGGAAAAATTTCAGAAAATTTACAGTCTATATTGTAAACTCAAGACGACTCATGAGGAACCTGCCTGCATAGGGCAAGATGTTCTGCAGAAAGAGTATACATGAAACTGGAAACCAGTGCATGGACTCAGGAAGCTTCCAGAAACCAGTGTGAACCCAGTTCAGGCTGAAATCCACACATGCAGGTTAAAGCTCCATCATATGTGAAGAGGATCCAGAAACACGCCGTCTTCTCTGGGCCAAAGCTCATTTAAAATGTTCTGAGTGGAAACCTGGATGAAGATGTGGAATAGTTTGTGGACAGCATGGACGGCGTGTCCTGCAGACTAAAGAGGAGAGGGAGCATCCAGCTTGTTATCAGCCTGCATCTCTGATGGGATGGGGTTGCATTAGTGCCGATGGCGTGGGCAGCTTCCACATCTGGGAAGCTCCATCAATGCTGAAACATCTGCTCCCATCCAGACAACGTCTCTTTCAGGGAAGACCTTGCAGGTTCCACCATGCTGGACCATATCCTGCATCCATCACTGGAGAACTAGTTTACAGATGTCTTGCTGCCATCAGATTCACAATCAGGTCTGGTTCTGGTTTGCGTCTTGCATCTGGTTTGCGAACACTAACAGCTGTGTTTCTGTTCTGTCTGCAGGAGATGCTGCAGAAGACCAGCTACTGTCTGAACGCCTTCCTCCCTCCCGTCACACCACACTGCCCCTGCCCATGCACATGCACTCCCCAACACACTATCCCACCTACCCAGGACAACGACACACATGAAAGAAGACGCGGACATTGAAAAGATGGCGTAAGGACATGCGGGCACTTCCTAAAGACACCCTTTTCTTCCCTCCTATCAGTTAAACAAGGTCTTACTCCAGAGGACGCAATGCAGCCTGCAACGGATTGGGCTTCCAGTTCTCCCAGTAAAGTCTGGGTTATGGGATGTTCTTCCACACTCACAAACTCTGCTTGAAACTTTCTAGAGGTTTGTGCTGCCTAGTGTGTAAAAATGAGGACTAAAATGCTATACCACTGCTCTCATATGAAATGTTTATTTAGGTAATGAAAGTATGATGTCATAAAATGTAAAGTTCAGAAAGTCCGGATTCACACCCATCCTTTAGTATACTGTACCATCAAGCAAAACCTCCATAAGAAGTCCAACCAGAACCAGGAAGCAAATTCTTCATCAGAACCTGAAGGAAAGCCTCCACTAGGATCAGGTTGCAGGGTCAGCAGCCGAAGCAGGGAAGCCCAGACCTCCCTCTCTTCAGCCACATTTGCCAACTCACCCAAGGGATCCCGATGCGTTCCCAGGCCAGCTGAAAAATGCAGACCCTCCTGGGTCTTCCAGGTCTCCTCCAAAAGGAGGTGTCCATAACACCTCCCCAGGAGGCATTCTGACCAGGTGTCCGATCCATCTCATCTGGCTTAAGGACAGTGGTTCATGAGTCCAAGCTGTGGGTCAAGGTGAGTCCAACTATACATAGCCGGAACTGCTGAAGCTCGTCACCAGCTTCTGCAGCCAGGGACCAGACTACCCGGGACCCCGCCCTTGGCTCTCGCCTAGCTCACATTGCACCCAACCCCTACTGCCCCTCCTGTGGATGGTGAGTTAACAGAAGGATGGAACGGCCATGTCACCCTTTCTGGCTCAGCCCAGCCTTGCCACAAGGTGCCGGACTCCGTCACCAACCTCCAGGCCTGGCTCGGTCTTTTCCCTGCCCTGGAGGCCGATGGGCGACCCTATCGGGGCATTTAGCTCCTGGGACCTTCAGCATGCACAAATCTCCCACCACGACAAGATACTAGTTTTAATAGTTACTCTGAGGACAGAAGGAAGTGGCAGGAAAGAAATTTTATACTGAGAATGTCCTCATAAAGACAGTGATCATGAAAAACATCATTAAGGACATGTTGGAATGAACATGTGTGATGACAAGCCGGGGGTTTAAAGCATATCTAGGCCTTTACACAGAAGCCTATATTCTTGTGTAGCTCCATTTTTTAGAGTTGTTTATGAAATGCCGAGTTTTTTATAAGGTGTGTCTACTCGGAGGAATGATTGCTGGATGGGAGGGATCTCCAGGGTCTGAAGAATGACGGCTTCCTGAAAGAGGCCAGTTTTCCTGGATGGACCGGGCCAACGCGGTGCCTTAACAGCACCACATGGACTCTGCTGTGTCATCTTCATCTTCATCTTCAGCCGCATATCCGGGGTCGGGTCGCGGGGGCAGCAGCCTAAGCAGGGAAGCCCAGACTTCCCTCTCCCCAGCCACATTTGCCAACTCTGCGGGGGGATCCCGAGGCATTCCCAGGCCAGCCGAGAGATATAATCCCTCCAGCGTGTCCTGGGTCTTCCCTGGGGTCTCCTCCCAGAGGGACGTGCCTGGAACACCTCACCAGGGAGGTCCAGGAGGCATCCTGACCAGATGCCCGAGCCACTCCGCTGTGGTTGAGAATAAACTGATATACGCAACCAGTCAAAAGTTTGGACACAATTTTCCACAGAATCTAATGGGAAAGTGTGCCCAAACATTTGACAAGTGTATATATCCAGATGTCTGGCATACCCTCTGTCCACTCCTGAACTGTTGCCTTTGACCTGCTCGTAGTTCAGTTTCAGGCGATCTTCTCTGACCTGGGGAGTGATACTGTGACCAGATTCATCTTCATTGTGTCGCTCTGTCATGAGTCTGGAAATTCCTCCCTAGAGCTTCAGAATCGTCTTTGGACATATGTTCTTACTCTGCCATGCTTGTACTTTGGCTGTATTTGCACAACCCTGTACTTATTCAGGGTCTAAAGTGGAAAAGTTCCCACAGTTCAGAGGTAACCGTGATCATGGCCAATATCTGACGTCCTGAATGACATCTCCAGTCTGGCAGCAAGATGGTCACATGTGCATGAACCTGTTTGACGTGTTGTTTGAGCAAGGCAGACCTCCCATCCGGCTGTGACACCGTCAGCATTAAAGGTGGAATATGCAATATTTTCAATATTTTTAAAAAAAAAAAAAAACCAAAAAAAAAAAACTAAAATCATAATTAGATAGTTTTTTTTAAACATGTAGGTTCCGGTCTGTCCATATTTTATGTTATTAAATTACAAGTTTAATTAATGACAGAGACCCTTCTTAAATGTTTTCCTACCAGTAAAAAAAAAAAGTGCTTTTTGTCATTTGTCATAAATTAAACTTGTAATTTAATAACGCATCAAATATGAACAGACTGGAACCTACATGTTCAAAAAACTTTCTAATTATGATTGTAGTTATTTTATTAGTTAATTTATTTTGAAAATATTGAAAATCTTACATACTCCACCTTCAAGGCGTTCGTTGCCACTGAGTTAATGAGGAGTCTGGAGACACGTGCACCTCTCTCTGGTTGCCTGACATTTGTCACATGTAATTAATCACTGGAATGAGAAAAAGGTTGGAGATAAAATTGTTCAACATACGTGAATAGTTTCCAGGTTGTTTAAGGCTGTGTATGAAGCCACATCAGTGTCTTCCTCACCATGCAGTGATTGGTCAACACGTGTCTTATGACTCATCTATATCAGGCCTGCATGTGCAAAACTTCCCCATAATAAAGGATTATTTCACCCAAAGATCCGTCTTATCCAACCAGCTTCCGGAAAACTCTAAATCCAGTCACCAGCTGGAAAAAAAAAAGAGGTCCTGCATCGTCCTCGTTGAGTCTGCCGCCTGCTGCCATCACCGCCCGTCAGACCTGAGGTGTAAAGGAAGTAGAAGTCGGACTGGAGGCTAAAGTTTGCCTCTCGGACAGCTGATTTCACACGGGACAGCTGGACTGTAGGATCTTTTCTGATAAATGCTGGAATCGTCTGTAGCCAAACTCCTGAGCTGCTTTTACATGATCCTGATGAAACAGGGCTAAGCTTTGTTGTTGTTTACACTGACAGAAGTTGTTGATCTCACGTGTTTTTCTGTATTTACAAACTGTTTGCTCCTTGTGTGGGAGAATCTTCTACATATTATTTATTTCATGTGCAAGTGTGTGAGAGTGTGACACAAGGGAAGGCAGCCTTACAGGTATTGCTCCAGTTTGCCATCATAGACATGTTTCCTGGTGTGTGACCAGTCGCTGCCACATCCTCTCATGTCATTCCACAGCTTCTAACACAAGAGGTGTTTTAGAGAGATGCCTGAGAGAAGCTGGATGTGTCAGCATCTCTACGCCTCTGAGACACAGCTGGACCCACCTTGACACACCTGCACCATCCAAGGCTGATCAGTAAACTAATAAAACAGAAATATTAAGTTTCATGTGTTACAGATTTATCCTGTTTGAACGTACCCAGAAACTTCATCTCTTTTGTTTCAGTTTGCTTTAAGTCTTGTGTGACTTTCTAAAATGTCATGTCATTCTTGAAAAGTGACATTAAACACCTTAAAAAGACAATAATCATAGAAAAATCTGCATTCTGCATGTCACGTTTGATGAACCTGATCGTGTAAATAAGAGAGCAGAAGCACTGGAAATACACCCTCCCACACCATTATTATACTGCTCTTAATCGCCATGAAATAATTCTTGTTTACATTACAGTTAAAACCTTGAAATAAACCTAAAACTTTACTTTTTGTGTGTTTTTTCTTTAACCATAAATCAGACCATTTCTGGCTCTGTTAGATTTTTTTTATTTGAAAGTCTGGCCCACATGAATATGTAATCAAGTAGCATTCAGACATGTTAGTGGGCTCCATCATCCAGCCCATGTCTTGCTGAATGAGATGTAGATTCTGTGCTGGACCTGCTGGATTACTCAATGGCTATATTCTCTTTTTGTATTATTTTAAAGCCTTTGATATTGTGGACTCCTCCATGAGCCACCACCTTACCGTGGTGGAGGGGTTTGTGTGTCCTGAAGATCCTAGCAGCTATGTTGTCGGGGGCTTTATGCCCCTGGTAGCGTCACCCATGGCAAACAGGGGTCGAGGGGGAGGGACCAGAATAAGTGCGGCTCAAAGACCTTGATGATGATGATGACAACTGAGAAACTGTCTCCTGCAGACTCCCTCTTTTCTTCCACTGGCACCTTAATATAACTGCCTCACACCTGTGTCCAGTTGACCAATTATCACCCAACCCATCTAGTGGCACGGAGGAGGAATGCCAGCTGTGGCTTATTGTCAATCAGTAACCTTGCTCATAAGGTAAAATCCACAGCAAACAATCATGCATACAAATATAAAAAAACTAAATCCAAAACACAGGGCTAGCTGACCACAGTTCTGTGACTTTGACACAACCATGGGCGGAAATGTTCCCTTGCCTGGACGTGGGTCACCGGGGCCCCCTTCTGGTGCCAGGCCTGATGGTGGGGCACGAAAGCGAGCATCTGGTGGCCGGGCCTTTGCCTATGGGATCCGGTCGGGCTCAGCCCAAAAGAGTTACATGGGCCCCACCTCCCGTGGGCTCATCATCTGTGGGAGGAGCAGTGGGAGTTGGGTGCAGTGTGAACTGGGCAGCAGCAAAAAGCGGGGACCCTGGCAATCCAATCCTCGGCTGCAGAAACTGGCGCTAGGGACGTGGAATGTCACCTCTAGAGAAGGAGCCTGAGCTTGTGCGTGAGGTTGTGCGGTTCCGGCTAGATATAGTTGGACTCACCTCGACGCATGGCTTGGGCTCTGGAACCAGAACCCTCGAGAGGGGCTGGACCTTCTTCCACTCTGGAGTTGTTCATGGTGAGAGGCACCGAGTAGGTGTGGGCATTCTCATCAGCCCCCGACTTGGTGTCTGTATGTTGGAGTTTACCCCGGTGGACAACAGGGTAGATTACCTCCTCCTATGGGTCGGGGGATGGGTTCTGACTGTTGTCTGTGCTTATGCACCAAACAGCAGTTCAGAATACCCACCCTTTCTGGAGTCCTTGGAGGGAGTGCTGGAGTGTGCTCCTTCTGGGAACTCCATTGTTCTGCTGGGGGACTTCAATACTCACATGGGCAATGATGGTGAGACCTGGAGGGGAGTGATTGGGAGGCATGGTCCCCCCCTCTCTCAATCTAAATGGTGTCTTGTTGTTGGACTTCTGTGCTCTTCATGGATTGTCCATAACGAACACCATGTTTGAACATAAGAGTGTCCATATGTACACCTGGCATCAGGATTCCCTGGGCCGCAGTTTGATGATCGATTTTGTAGTCGTATCATCGGGCCAGCGGCCACATGCCTTGGACACTTGGGTGAAAAGGGGGGCGGAGCTGTCAACTGATCACCACCTGGTGGTGAGTTGGCTCAGATAGTGGGGGACGTCTGGCAGAGTCCCCCGTCGGAGTGAGCATCAACTCCCACATTCAGCAGAGCTTCAACCATGTCCCGAGTGAGGCGGGGGACATTGAGTCCGAATGGGCTGTGTTCTGTGCCTCTATTGCTGAAGCGGCCAGCCAGAGCTGTGGCAGTAAAGTCGTTGGTGGCTGTTGGGACGGTAATCCCAGAACCAAGGCAAAAACTCGGGCATGGGACAAGTTCAGCGAGGCCATGGAGAAAGACTTCTGGGTGGCCATCTAGCGACTCAGGAGGGGGAAGCAGCGCTCCATCAATACTGTGTACAGTGGAGGTAGGGAGCTGCTGACCTCAACTCAGGACGTTGTGGGTCTGGGGAGGGAATACTTCGAAGACATCCTCAATCCTACCAACACGTCTTCAGATGAGAAAGCAGAGCTGGGGGACATAGGGGTGGACTCTCCAATCTCTGGGGCTTGAGTCGCTGAGGTGGTTAAAACTGAAGTGGTTAATACTGTGGGGCTGTCCTGACTGACACGCCTCGGCAGCATCGTGTGGACATCGGGGACAGTACTGCTGGACTTGCTGACTGGGGTGGTGGTCCCCCTTTTTAAGAAGGGAGGGTGTGTTTCAATTACAGGGGAAGCACACTCCTCAGCCTCCCTGGTAAGGTCTATCCATGGGTCCTGGAGGGGAAGGGTCAGCTGGACAGTCAAATCTCGGATTGAGGAGGAGCAGTGTGGTTTTCGTCCTGGTCGCGGAACAGTGGATCAGCTCTATAGCCTCTTTGAGGTCCTGGAGGGGGCATGGAAGTTTGCCCAACCAGTCTACATGTGCTTTGTGGACCTGGAGAAGGCATTCAACCGTGTCCACCAGGGGCTCCTGTAGGGGGTACTCCAGGAGTATGGGGTACCGGATCCCCTTGTACGAGTTGTCCAGTCCCTGTACGACAGGTGTCAGAGCTTGGTCATTGCCAGTAGTAAGTCGGATTCATTTCTGGTGAGGGTTGGACTCCGCCAAGGCTGCTCTTTATCGCCGATTCTGTTCTAACAAACTGACTGACCAGTTCTCTGTCCTCTGCTTCTTGTCCATTACTGATACACCCCACAACTGCAGAGTCATCAGAGTATTTCTGCAGATGACAGGACTCAGAGTTGTACTGGAAGTCTGAGGTGTACAGCGTGAAGAGGAATGGCCAGAGTACAGTTCCTTGTGGTGCACCAGTGCTGCTGACCTCCATCTCAGACACACAACCTTTCAGTCTCACAAACTGGGGTCTGTTTGTGAGGTAGTCATAGATCCAGGTGGTTGTGGAGGTATCCACCTGGGATTTATGGAGCTTCTCACATAACAAAGCAGGCTGAATGGTATTAAAAGCACTTGAGAAATGAAAGAACATGACCCTCAGAGTGCTGCCTGAATGGTCCAGATGAGAGTGTGCTCTCTGGAGCAGGTATATGATGGCATCTTCAACCCCAAGTCCATTACCATATGCAAACTGGAATGGGTCCTGAAAGGTGTTTACTTGCTTGTTGAGGTGAGCCAGTAAGAGTCTCTCCAGGACTTTCATGATGTGAGATGTCAGGGCAACTGGTCTGTAGTCACTTGGTTCAGCTGGTTGTGTTTTTTTAGGCACTGGAACAAGGCAGGAGGTTTTCCACAGCACTGGGACTCTATTTTGTCTCAGACTGGTGTTGAAAAGGTGCTGGAGAATCGGACGTAGTTGTTTTGAGCAGGTCTTGAGAACCCTAGGACTGACACCATCTGGACCTGTAGCCTTGTTCTGGTTCAGTTTCTCAAGTTGCTTCATAACCTGATTGCAGGAGACAAACAAGGTGGAGGTCTCAGGATGTCCTGATGTGGAGGGAGATGAAGCTGTGTTCTGGTCCATGACTGAGCTGCAGGGTGACAGATTGGAGGCGTGACAGGAAAGCAGTGGGCTTATGGAGGGTGTGTGGTCTGTTGGGCTGGAGGTAGGGGGTGAACTGAACCTGTTGAAGAATATGTTCAGCTCATTAGCTCTGTCCAGACCTCCATCAGGCTGGTCCCCCTTTAACTTGAAGCCGGTGATCTTCTTCATTCCAGACCACACATCCCTCAGGTTATTCTGCTGGAGCTGACTTTCTAACTTCTTCCTGTAGTCCTCCTTGCACTTCTTAGTTTGTGTTTTAAGTTGTTTTTGTGTTGTCCTCAATAACTCCCTGTCTCCATCCCTGAAGGCTTTCTTTTTGATGTTCAGCAGCTTTTTCAGGTCACTGGTGATCCAGGGTTTGTTATTGGGGAAGCACCTCACTGTTCTTGTTGGGACGATGCTGTCCACACAGAAGTTTATGTAATCTGTCACACACTCAGTCATGGCGTTGATGTCGTCTCCATGAGGTTCACAGAGGACGTTCCAGTCTGTAGCCTCAAAGCCTCCTCTAAGAGCATCTTCAGCTTCAGCAGACCAGATTTTGATAGTCTTTGTGATGACTGGTTGCTGCTGAACGATGGGCTTGTAGGTGGAGGTGAGAAGAACCAGATTATGGTCAGATCTTCCTAAAGGAGGCAGGGCAGAACAACTGGATACATTATTCATATTTGCATAAAATAAGTCCATCATCTTATTTTCTCTGGTGGAGCAGCTGACAAACTGCTGGAATGTTGGTAGAGTTGCAGAGAGGGAGACGTTGTTGAAGTCTCCGGAGATCGCCATGAATGAGTTTGGATGCTGTGTTTGTAGCCGAGCAACGACGGAGCTGATGACATCACAGGCTGTGTCTGGTGCGGTACCAGGTATTATATAAACCGCTACCAGAATAACACAGGTAAACTCTCTGGGTAAATAATATGGACGGAAGCTCACAGCTAACAGTTCCATGTCCCTTGTGCATATCTTCTCCTAGACATTAACATGTCCAGGATGACACCAACGCTGATTAACCAGTACTGCAGAGTACTGCACTCTCTGTATTCTTTCTGAGACCTTGTTAGCATCTCGAGCTCATCTGTTTTGTTAGCTAGCGATCTCACATTACCCATGGCGACAGGTGGTAGATAGGGTTTAAATCTCCATCGCTTTCTCCTCTGCCTCACTCCCACTCTGCATCCTCTTCTCTTTCTTTTCAACTCCATCGGGATTTGATGTGTTGCTTAACTGATAATCTTGATTTGGGAGAGGTTAATCAGTTGATCCCGATTGTAAACAAGTCTTTTGTTGCCATGGAGACTCATCATAATAAGTCTTGAGAGAGTCAAAAATATGCAGAAAAATGTCCCTTGCAGCACACCATCCGAACTGGTATGAAATCCTCAGAAACAAAGACCTAATCTGAGCTAAAATCTTTGTGAGAAAAGTTTGTACTTTTAAAAGATCAAGATAGCAGGTCAGAGCTACTACAATTTGCTGCCATCAGATGGCGCAATCTAGAATGGAAATGGATGAGTCATGAGAAAGTGGTACGTTCAGCTGGGACATCTTGGCCTTCTGGAAATACATTTTCATTAAAAAGCTTCACATTTCCAGCCTGGCATGTCTGCGTTTGTTCTCCTCAGGACTTTGCAGACAAAGATCAATCAAAGCCAAGTCAAACATTCTTCATTTCTTGTTTTTGTGATATTTTTGCTGAAAAAGTGACTGTTTTTCTGTAATTCAAAAGAGGCTCCGGGGCCTGTAGCGTCACGTGGATTACACCTGTTCCAGTTCAGGTATTTTCATATGAGATGTTTTTATCCTCTTCATCCTCATCAGCATGTTTGTTTATCACTCCGATTGGACTTGTTTTCCGTTAATGCAGTGTTTCTCAATTCCAGTCCAGAATAAAATTACGTAATTTTTTTTCTTCTCGCGGACGTGTTTGAAGACAGTTCTCGACACATCGGGCTGGCAGAACTTTTTTTCTTGGGGGCTCCGATAAGTATTGTGTGATTGGTCAGACATTTGAGGTGGGCGTGGTTAACACAGAGAAAGCATAAAGCGGAGTTGCTGCTTCCGTGATTTTACTGTTGTAAGTAAAATGGATTGTTTTAAACAGCTGATCGAGGTGGTGAGAAAGTACGAGCAGTTTTACATGTGGCATTAAAACACTCGGACCCATTAAAACAAACCCGCCATGCCGCGGACGAAGTTGCTCGTTAAATACAAAATTAGAAAAACACTCGGAGAGCAGAAACCTCCGCCAAGCACAATGTTAAAGAATCCTTTTAAAACATTCTTGGATCCAAACGGTGATCCGGATCACCACCAGAATTTAATCAGTTCTTCATTTTAACATTTCTAACAAGTCCTGAAATGTTAAAAAAAAAAAAAAAAAATCCCTCCATAACCTTTTGAATTATCTTAGCAAAAAGATGGCGGGAAAAA
>NC_136619.1:3504042-3557760 GCF_933228915.1 Telmatherina bonti | reverse complement strand
ATATATATATATATATATATATATATATATATATATATATATATATATATATATATATATATATATATACATATATATACATATATATATATATATATATATATATATGTATATATATATATATATACACATATATATATATATATATATATATATATATATATATATATATATATATATATATATATATATGTCTGGCATCAAAAGGAGTCAACCTGTTGGTAAAAACTCATTAATCATCCAGATGAATCAACGGCAGCTTGTTGTTGTTGTTGTTGTTGTGATGTTCTTGATGTGTGAAGGTCCCGTTGGAATTTCTTCTGTCTGTTTTTAACCATCACACAAAAAAATGTGACCAAAACAAACAAGAAGTAACGGTGCCTTCCTGTCTGTTGTGTGCAGGTGTTGCGCTGGCGAAGGCTAGTGGAGCTAAGTACAGGCTGGGTCCTGAGCTGGAGATCTGGTATGAAAACCACGAGCTTGTTGGTTTCAGTCGGGCTTCTCTCCCGTGACTTTACTGCTCTGTGCTCTTTATCCAACAGCGGCTATGGCTGTGCAGACCACTTCTATGAGTCAGACACTTTGCTGCACAGCTTCCAGGTCCTGAAGACCCTCCTGGAATCCCCCGTCACCCAGGACATCATCTGTGATGTGGGGATGTAGGTGTCTCCTTTAAATACTCAGACAGGTGGATCACCAGCCTCCACCCAGACCGAGTCTCAGTTAAAGGCAGCGCTGTGGAAAACAAAAAAAGTTATTATTTATTTATTTATTTATTTATATAGATACATTTGTTAATGTATTTGAATTACTTTTTATGATTATTTATTACTTAAATTTATATAATTATTTTTAAATGTTTTTAAATCTTTTAACTTAAAAAATTATCATATTTGTTTTTTTGTTTTTTTTTTATAGTTCTTTATCAAATTTAATATTTTTTTTTATTATTTATTCCAATAAATAAATCAGTTAATGATTTTTCAATCAATTTATTTAATTTAGATAGTTATTTCTTTGTTGTTGTTTTTAAATTGGTTTATTTATATATAAGTTAATTTTATTTTTTGGTAATTATTTATTTGTTTGTCTTCATCTCCAACCATGCACCTTGATTGGATTTGAAGCGTTTTTTTTCTTTGTTTTTTTTTAAACATGACAAATGTGGAGCTGTGAGTCTGTGGGTCATGTGACTTGTGTTTGGTATTTCCTTCAGGCCCATCATGCACCACAGCGTGCGCTACAACTGTCGGGTCCTCTTCCTGAACAGGTGTGTCTGCCGTCGTGTTTTCTACATTCATGGACCAGAAAGTGTTTCTGTTGAAGGATTTTCCTCCATCCTGCAGGAAGATTCTGCTCATCAGGCCGAAGATGCTGATGGCCAACCATGGGATCTACAGAGAGATGCGCTGGTTTTCCCCCTGGAGTCAGTCCAGGTTGAACATTTTAATCGCATTTGCAGCAGCTTTTCTCTGACGCTGATGAAAGCCACATTCCTGTAAACTGAAACGTAGAACTGAGAACAAACGAAATGTAACTGAGTTTTCTGTTTCATGTTTTAAATGCAGCCCAGCGCATTAGGAGATGAAGATGCATCTCATGTGACTTTACTTTGTGTCCCTCCAAGGCAGGTGGAAGATTATTTCCTACCCAGAATGATCCAGGAGGTTACTGGACAGGTATGAAAGCGTCCTGGTGAGTAGAGATGTTAATGAAGCCGTTTTTTGACCAATTAAACGTCTCCTCAGGAAACCGTCCCGTTTGGTGACTGTGTTCTGTCCACAAGAGACACCTGCATCGGGACGGAGATCTGCGCTGAGCTCTGGAGCCCCAGCAGGTATCTTTGCTAACAGATGCTACAACTAGCTGTGTAGTGATGCTAGCTGATGCTGCTGCTAGCTAATGTTGTTGCATTTGCTAACAGATGCAACAACTAACTGATGTTGCTGCTAGCTAATGTTGCTGCATTTGCTAACAGATGCAACAACTAACTGATGTCGCTGCTAGCTAATGTTGCTGCCAGCTGGTACCACCGCTAACTAAAGCTGCTGCTAGCTGCTGATAGCTGATGTTGCTGCTAGCTAATGTTGTTGCTAGCTGATGCTTTGCTAACAAATGCTACAACTGGCTGATGCTGCTGCTAGCTGATGCTGTTGCTAGCTGATGCCTTTGCTAACAAATGCTACAACTAGCAGATGCTGCTGCTAGCTGATGCTGCCTGCTGATGTTGTTGCTAGCTGATGCTGCTGCTAACTAATGTTGCTGCTAGCTGATGCTGCTGGTAGCTGATGTTGTTGCTAGCTGATGTTGTTGCTAGCTGATGCTGCTGCTAGCTGATGCCGCTGCTAGCTGATGTTTTTGCTAGCTGATGCTGCTGCTACTTTGCAGTCAGAAGTGAATTCCTGTTAATGGAGACTCAGGTCTTTGTTTGGCCCTCAACCAAAGTTTGATTCGGACCCTGATCAAGTCACAGACAGTAGGCTGTTACTGGTGTTTGATCATTTCATCCATTAGGAATTTACCACAGTGTCTCATCTGCTATATTGGTGGCTGGTTTATCCCAGTATGGCTTTAATGTTACTTGGGCAGTAAATTCCCATACATGCATTGGTATTAACATGTGTTGTTTTGTTTTTTTTTATTATTACTTTTTGAGTGATTTTTAGCCACAGTGTAGGGCACATGGCTAAAAGTTAGCTTCAATGAAAAAAAAATAATGTAGCTGCAAAACCAAAACTTATGAAATTTCAGCCATGAATTTAGCCTTTACTTAGCTCCATCAGCCATGTGCTTCCTGTTGACTTCCAATGTTTTTATTTACTCAGTCCTCATATTCAGATGGGGCTGGACGGGGTGGAAATCTTTACTAATTCATCTGCGAGTCACCACGAACTCCGCAAAGCCGACCACAGAGTCAGCCTAATCAGGTCCGCCACCACAAAGGTATGCGTGGACTAAAATGTGCCTCCTGATGCCCAGCAGGATACCAGTTTGTATGTGATGGGATTACTGGTTTTTCAGAGTGGAGGTATCTACCTGTATGCCAACCAGAGGGGCTGTGACGGAGACCGTGTCTACTACGACGGCTGCGCCATGGTGGCCATCAACGGAGACATTGTAGCTCAAGGAGCGCAGTTTTCCCTGAATGATGTGGTGGGTGGTGTTACTGGTTTGTGTTGCGAGGGTGCAGTCAGCCGTATTGAACTGGGTTTATGTGCATCGCAGGAAGTGATTACAGCCACTCTGGATTTGGAGGATGTGCGCAGTTACAGAGGAGAACTGTGCCAGCCACACATGGTGAGGAAACACCTTTCCACATATCAGGCCAGTAGAACCAGTTTGGATCAGGTTAACTGGGAAAACGGGAAACTCTCTGTCTGCTCTCACTGCATGCATCAGCTCCACCCACGAGCTCCACCTACCTGATCAGCTGGTAACACTGATCTCTGATCAGCCAATCACATGGCAGCATGTAGGCGTGCTGAAGTTCAAACCGAGAATCAGAATGAGGAAAAGGGAAGTTAGGGTTGTTGGTACTAACTGGGAACGTAACGGTGTGTTCAGACCAAACCAATTTGAGCGTCGAAAAGGCTTAAAACACAGACCGCTCGGCGCTGGTCAAGAAACTGCCACTTTTGTGTCCAACGCCCAAAACGCTTCTGACGCTCCTGACGCATCTCCCACTTGTATGGAGCGAGCGGCAAATGCAACAGTAAAGACAGGAGGGAAAGGCGGAGCTTTCCTTCCGGTCAGTCTGAATGATGGTGGATTCAGTAATTCAAAACGTATCCTGCTACGTTGCCAAATCAGTAACATTCAGCTTTTTAGCAAGGAATGGTTATCCTAAATATTGCACGGAGTAATGACATCTCAGCCCCGTGTCTGGGTTCACCACAGAAATCCTCCAGGATTTCTGATCGCTCTGATTGGTTGACGCCCCGTGTCAAGCGGCAAAAGTTCAGCTTTGCCCATCTCTGGCTTTTGACGTGCGGAGCCTAAAAAACTTCTTAAATTTTTGGCGCATTCTGCACGGAACACCGACACCCAAAACACGACGCGAGAAAGCTCGACGCCCCCTTGCCGTGCCTCCACATAGACTTTAAATGGAAACCTGCCGCTCTTGATGCTCAAAACGCGTTTGGTCTGAACACACTGTAACAAACAAGCTGGTTCTGGCACGGTGTACCTAACAAAGTGGATGCTGTATCGGAAGGAGAACTTTAATTTTGTCTGCATGGACTTTTGGATGGCATGTGTGTGTTCATGGTGGTGTGTGATCTGCATTGACGGTATCGATCCGCTCTGATCAGCTGTGACCCTGCAGACAGCAGATCATTCTGCCAGAAGCCGGGTTAGCATGAGGGCAAAAGTCAGGCTTTAAATTAGCATGAGGGTAAACGTCAGGCTTTAGTTAGCACGAGCACAAATGTCAGGCTTTAGTTTGCATGAGGGCAAACATCAGGCTTTAGTTAGCATGAGCGTAAACGTTAGGCTTTGGTTAGCACGTGGGCAAACGTTAGGCTTTAGTTAGCACGAGGGCAAACGTCAGGCTTTAGTTAGCACGAGGGCAAACGTCAGGCTTTAGTTAGCATGAGGGCAAATGTCAGGCTTTAGTTAGCATGAGGGCAAACATCAGGCTTTAGTTAGAATAAGGGAAAACGTCAGGCTTTAGTTAGCACGAGCACAGATGTCAGGCTTTAGTTAGCACAAGCACAAATGTCAGGCTTTAGTTAGCATGAGGGCAAATGTCAGGCTTTAGTTAGCATGAGGGCAAACCTCAGGCTTTAGTTAGCATGAGCGTAAACGTTAGGCTTTAGTTAGCACGAGGGCAAATGTCAGGCTTTAGTTAGCATGAGGGTAAACATCAGGGTTTAGTTAGCATGAGGGAAAACGTCAGGCTTTGGTTAGCACGAGCACAGATGTCAGGCTTTAGTTAGCATGAGCCCAAACGTCAGGCTTTAGTTAGCATGAGCACAAATGTCAGGCTTTAGTTAGCACGAGCACAAATGTCAGGCTTTAGTTTGCATGAGGGCAAACATCAGGCTTTAGTTAGCATGAGCGTAAACGTTAGGCTTTGGTTAGCACGTGGGCAAACGTTAGGCTTTAGTTAGCATGAGGGCAAATGTCAGGCTTTAGTTAGCACGAGGGCAAACGTCAGGCTTTAGTTAGCACGAGGGCAAACGTCAGGCTTTAGTTAGCATGAGGGCAAACGTCAGGCTTTAGTTAGCATGAGGGCAAACATCAGGCTTTAGTTAGAATAAGGGAAAACGTCAGGCTTTAGTTAGCACGAGCACAGATGTCAGGCTTTAGTTAGCATGAGCCCAAACGTCAGGCTTTAGTTAGTATGAGCACAAACGTCAGGCTTTAGTTAGCACGAGGGCAAACGTCAGGCTTTAGTTAGCACGGGGGCAAACATCAGGCTTTAGTTAGCACAAGGGCAAACGTCAGGCTTTAGTTAGCATGAGGGAAAAAATCAGGCTTTAGTTAGCATGAGGGCAAAAGTCATGCTTTAGTTAGCCAGAGCACAAACGTCAGACCTTAGTTAGCACTAGCGCAAACATCAGGCTTTAGTTAGCACGAGGGCAAAAGTCAGGCTTTAGTTAGCCAGAGCACAAACGTCAGACCTTAGTTAGCACGAGCGCAAACATCAGGCTTTAGTTAGCACGAGGGAAACGTTAGGCTTTAGTTAGCATGAGGGCAAATGTCAGGCTTTAGTTAGCATGAGGGAAAACGTCAGGCTTTAGTTAGCACGAGGGCAAATGTCAGGCTTTAGTTAGCATGATGGAAAACATTAGGCTTTAGTTAGCATGAGGGCGAATGTCAGGCTTTAGTTAGCATGACAGCAAACGTCAGGCTTTAGTTAGCATTAGCACAAACATCAGGCTTTAGTTAGCACGAGGGCAAACGTCAGGCTTTAGTTAGCAAGAGGTCGATGAAACCTCTCTATACATCTATCCATAGTATTAACTCCAGTTAAGTGTCGCTGGCAGCTGGAGTCTATCCCAGCAGTCACTGGTCGAGAGGCAGGAATCCCTGGACAGGTGGCCGGTCCATGACAGAGATGATCTACCGTCCAAGCTGCCTAAACATTCTCTTTACTATTAAAGTGAGTCAACAAGCCGCTCTGCTTCCAGTCAGTTTCCTAAATCTTCTCTGGATCATCCCGTTGCAGGCAAGTGAACACAAACCATGTCACAGGATCAAAGTGGACTTCTCCCTCTCCACTGCAGAAGACGTCTACCTGCCAACCCACCAGCCACTGCAGTGGCACTTTCACACCGCAGAGGAAGAGATCAGGTATTTAACAGGTTTCTAAGATCGTCACAAGCTCTTCCAGCGGTTCAATCGCCCTGTTGTTCAGTTTAGGGCCGGCTTGTTGGCTGTGGGACTACCTGAGGAGGAGTGGACAGGTGAGGAGGAACACACATGCTGAAGCAGTGCAGTTATGGATATGATGAAGGAAATATTAGTTATTGATCTGTGTTCCAGGGCGGCTTCCTGCTTCCTCTGAGCGGCGGCGTTGATAGTTCCTCCACTGCGTGTATCGTACATAGTATGTGCGTGCTGGTCTGCCAGGCCATCCAGGACGGCAGTGAGTAGGATTCAGTCTGACTTATCCAGAAACACACCTGCCACTGCATCTGCCTGCCTCTGATAACTTGCCTGTTGTTAGCATGACCACAGTCACCACAGAGTTCATATCTCCATTATGAACCAGCCTGTGTCCTGCAGCTCCCGGAGGAGCAGATGTTTGAACAGTGTGCATGAACAAAAGCATCATTTTCCACATATATAAGTGGTCAGTGTGAGTTTCAGAGCTGGATGTAAGGTTTAGTAGACAGCTCTTCAGCTGCTGACAGGAGACACTGCGAGGATCAGGTGTTGACTTTTTCTGCTTCTATTATTGGCTAAATGAGTCCTGTGCATGTCCAACCAGTTTCTTAGCAAGTATGGCAGCGGTGTAGAATTCAGAGTACATGGAGATTAAACTTCTCCTTTCTCTGTGGTACCCGGCAGCGGAGCAGCCGTGCAACATCGGCTGTGTAACACACATGAGACATGGAGGTGCATCTTGGTGGAAACGATTACATTCCTTCTTCACTGCATACTTCATCATAATCTTCACACCCATAGAAACTTTAAAGTTTTCTGCAGATTTTTCCATGACTTTGGTCAGAAACGAGCAGAGTGAACAGCGAGAAGGATATTGAAGGATTCTGGAAGTTTTACACCCGGAGCCACAGATATAGCGTAGAGAAGCACGATGGACTGAGTGAAGCCCCCCACCCTCCTCCCACCCCTGCTATACACAGAGAAAGGTCTTCAGCTTGATCTTGAAAGAAGAAAGGGAGTCAGACTGACATCTAGTTCCATTAGAGAGGAGCCTGATGTTTGAAGGCTCTTCCCCTCATCGTACTTCCTCCCATTGTACTCTTCCTCCCATCATACTCTTCCTCCCATCGTACCCTTCCTCCCATCCTACCCTTCCCTCCCATCCTACCCTTCCCTCCCATCGTACCCTTCCTCCCATCCTACCCTTCCCTCCCATCCTACCCTTCCCTCCCATCCTACCCTTCCCTCCCATCGTACCCTTCCTCCCATCCTACCCTTCCTCCCATCATACTCTTCCTCCCATCGTACCCTTCCCTCCCATCGTACTCTTCCTCCCATCCTACCCTTCCCTCCCATCCTACCCTTCCTCCCATCGTACTCTCCCTCCCATCCTACCCTTCCTCCCATCGTACCCTTCCTCCCATCCTACCCTTCCTCCCATCGTACCCTTCCTCCCATCATACCCTTCCTCCCATCCTACCCTTCCTCCCATCGTACTCTCCCTCCCATCCTACCCTTCCTCCCATCCTACCCTTCCTCCCATCGTACCCTTCCTCCCATCGTACCCTTCCTCCCATCGTACTCTCCCTCCCATCGTACCCTTCCTCCCATCATACCCTTCCTCCCATCCTACCCTTCCCTCCCATCGTACCCTTCCTCCCATCCTACCCTTCCTCCCATCGTACTCTCCCTCCCATCCTACCCTTCCTCCCATCGTACCCTTCCTCCCATCGTACTCTCCCTCCCATCGTACCCTTCCTCCCATCGTACCCTTCCTCCCATCCTACCCTTCCCTCACATCTTACCCTTCCTCCCATCCTACCCTTCCCTCCCATCGTACCCTTCCTCCCATCCTACCATTCCCTCCCATCGTACCCTTCCTCCCATCGTACCCTTCCCTCCCATCGTACTCTTCCTCCCATCCTACCCTTCCTCCCATCCTACCCTTCCTTCCTCCCATCATACCCTTCCTCCCACCATACCCTTCCTCCCATCGTACCCTTCCCTCCCATCGTACTCTTCCTCCCATCATACCCTTCCTCCCATCCTACCCTTCCTTCCTCCCATCATACCCTTCCTCCCACCATACCCTTACTCCCATCATACCCTTCCTCCCATCCTACCCTTCCTTCCTCCCATCCTACCCTTCCCTCCACCATACCCTTACTCCCATCGTACCATTCCCTCCCATCGTACCCTTCCTCCCATCGTACCCTTCCCTCCCATCCTACCCTTCCTTCCTCCCATCCTACCCTTCCCTCCCATCATACCCTTCCTCCCACCATACCCTTACTCCCATCGTACCATTCCCTCCCATCGTACTCTTCCTCCCATCATACCCTTGCTCTCATTGTACTCTGAGAGACTGGAACCACAAGAAGACCTGCAGACTGAAAACCAAGTTCTGTTTTTGGAATATATGGATCTGTGAAATCTTTGATGTATGATGGAGCTTTATTATGGAGAGCTTTATATGTGACCTGAAACTCTGATTTTAACCTGTGGGGTGCAGTCGCGTACCAGTAACAAAGACTGAAACTGTAACTGACTCTCCTTCGGTTGCCACAGACTAAAGTGGAACCAGGGGTCCCTCCATTACGGTGTGCAGATGATGGCCTGCATTGTTTTAAGCCAACCATTGTTACCTTCGTTAGCCTAAGTTAGCGTTAGCACCACTAACTATAGGCTGTCCCTCTGTTCAGCTTGTGTTCAGCAGCTACCTTTCCTCTCTTTGGACTCCACATGTGCTGATCTTGCTGCAGGTGCTAGAAGTTTACCTGCCTGTGGGCTTAACCACTGGGATTTAATTAAAGCCCACCACTCTCCATGTTGCATTCACATCAGAGCAGCTTGTCTTGCTGCTGCGCTTCTGGAGACGTCAGTGCAGGTTGAGTGAAGACATTTTGACGTCATCCATGTGAGTCAGTGGGGGGGGAACACTGAGTGTTGTCGGACTGGTGGCAGTTGGACTACAGAGGACTCATCGTCATGTCACCATACCTTTATTCCGAATCAGAGACATTTTCCTCTCTTCCTGTGTTTCGTCCATCTCTCAGACAGCCAGGTGCTAACGGATGTTCGCAGGGTGGTTGGAGATGAATCCTATCATCCACAGGACCCAAAGGAGCTGTGCAGTCGCATCTTCACCACCTGCTACATGGCCAGTGAAAACTCCTCCGAAAATACAAGCAACAGAGCCAGAGACCTGGCCAATCAGATCGGCAGGTGGGCACAAGCGAACATGTCGTGCTGGACGTTACTGGAGCCTTCTTTAAAGAGTTCAGGCTCTGATCAGGGTGCTTTGGTATGTTTGCAGCACACACATGAGCATCAACATAGACATAGCAGTGAAAGGCATGCTTGGCATCTTCTCCATGGTGATGGGACGGTTGCCCCAGTTTCGCGCCTTCGGGGGAAGCCACCGAGAGAACCTGGCACTGCAGAATGTGCAGGTCAGACAGGCCTTCACCCTTTTCAACACTTGTCAGCAGCCTTCTGCATGCTGTGGTGACACTAACCGCCATTTTCACACTGCTGCTCATAGCTTTGACCATTTCGTAGTTTCAGACACACGTTTACATTCACTTCCTCTCAGTGTTTGTATGGAAATAAAAAAGTTCATGTTTGCCGTTTGAAAGATGTTTTATGTGTGTGTGTTGTCACCAGGCCCGGGTGAGGATGGTCTTGGCCTACTTGTTTGCTCAGCTGAGTCTGTGGGCCCGTGGTAGACCAGGTGGACTGCTGGTTCTGGGCTCTGCTAACGTAGATGAGAGGTAATACTGCAGTCATGTCAACCTGCAAAATATACCTTTATCACATGCTGGCAGAAAGTAAATGTTGGCATCTGTAAGTATAACCTGGTTTCTGAGACGTTCCTGTACTACAGAATCCACAGAGTACCAAAGTAAATTCACCTGGAACGCAGTAGAACATGTAAATGTTATCTCATCATCAAACAACCACACTTTTTCAGTAAAAGGCAACTTTATTTAAACAGCACAGTTGAACAACAGTGACAGCGAGGACTGGAGCAGCAGAGTCATCACGAGCCAGATTTCCCAAACAAAAACATCAACTGTGTCCGTTTTTCAGAGCGTAGAACTGCATCCAATACAATATGATCTCCAATGGAAAGATCTGTAGCAACTTAAACACATGAAGGTCATTACTGCCAGATGGAGGTCTGGATGGTCCAGATGGAGGTCTGGATGGTCCGGGTGGAGTTCTGGATGGTCTGGGTGGAGGTCTGGACGGTCCGGGTGGAGGTCTGGATGGTCTGGGTGGAGGTCTGGACGGTCCGGGTGGAGTTCTGGACGGTCTGGGTGGAGGTCTGGACGGTCTGGGTGGAGGTCTGGACGGTCCGGGTGGAGTTCTGGATGGTCTGGGTGGAGGTCTGGACGGTCCGGGTGGAGGTCTGGACGGTCCAGATGGAGGTCTGGATGGTCCGGGTGGAGGTCTGGACGGTCCGGGTGGAGGTCTGGACGGTCCGGATGGAGGTCTGGACGGTCCGGATGGAGGTCTAGACGGTCCGGGTGGAGGTCTAGACGGTCCGGGTGGAGGTCTGGATGGTTAGGGTGGAGGTCTGGATGGTTAGGGTGGAGGTCTGGACGGTCCGGGTGGAGGTCTGGACGGTCCGGGTGGAGGTCTGGACGGTCTGGGTGGAGGTCTGGACGGTCCGGGTGGAGGTCTGGACGGTCCGGGTGGAGGTCTGGACGGTTAGGGTGGAGGTCTGGACGGTCCGGGTGGAGGTCTGGACGGTCCGGGTGGAGGTCTGGACGGTCCGGGTGGAGGTCTGGACGGTCCGGGTGGAGGTCTGGACGGTCAGGGTGGAGGTCTGGACGGTCAGGGTGGAGGTCTGGACGGTCCGGGTGGAGGTCTGGACGGTCCGGGTGGAGGTCTGGATGGTTAGGGTGGAGGTCTGGATGGTCCGGGTGGAGGTCTAGACGGTCCGGGTGGAGGTCTGGACGGTCCGGGTGGAGGTCTGGACGGTCCGGGTGGAGGTCTGGACGGTCCGGGTGGAGGTCTGGACGGTCCGGGTGGAGGTCTGGACGGTCCGGGTGGAGGTCTGGATGGTTAGGGTGGAGGTCTGGATGGTCTGCAGGATCATCTGTAAGTGTGGATTTCGTTGTGTTTTCTTGCTGCTGGTTTGGTTCATCAGCAAGAAATGATCCTGTTCACTTTTAATTCACATGATTATAATGAAGTAAAACAGCAGACGCAGTCGGTTGGAACACAGTGGATGGATCAGATCTGCTGGTCTGAGTCAGATCTAGATGCGTATCAATGAAAGAGAACAGAAATAAACTCGGTGCAGTGACGTTATCAGTAGAATGAAAAGGCCTTTTTCTGCTCAGCCTCACAGGATATTTCACCAAGTACGACTGTTCCAGCGCCGACATAAACCCCATCGGAGGAATCAGCAAGACGGACCTGAAGAGCTTCCTGCGTTACTGTGCAGAGCAGTTTCAGCTCCCAGCTCTGAGAGGGTAAGCTGTGGGACGCTGTGACACAGATTCTTCCAGTGTGTCCGTTTAATTGGCTTGATTCCCTCCGCAGCATCCTGGCTGCTCCACCCACTGCTGAGCTGGAGCCGCTGACGGACGGACAGGTGTCTCAGACAGATGAGGTAAGACGTTTTGCACAGTTTCATGCTGAGCTACATTTACACCACAATGTTTAGCTGATTTATGGAGAAGTTTTTTTTTCACATTCTGCTTGGTGGTGTTTATAACCGTTTGCTGTTTGGATTGGTCAGAGTTTTTACAGATTAGCAGAAAACTGAGGGGTCTAACTATATTTCTTATGGTTCATGATTACAGAATGTATAGACTACTATCAGGACGAGGAACCGCCTCTCCCAGAGGAACATGGCTCTGAGTAACAATACCTACTAAAAGGGAACAACTGCTGATTATTACCAGCAAAGCGACACGAGGAAACATCACCAAAATGCTGAATTATTTGACCTAAAGCATGAAACATAAAACAAAGCCTTTAGGAACTCCTCAGACACGATCTGGTTCACTGGTGCTGTCCTATTCCAAAGAAGACCAGTTTAGGACAGAACAAGTGAATTCATCCACATCCGTCAGTCTGTTGTCAGACTGGCTGTCAGAGACGAACAGGACCAGAATCCACCACTATTATGATGTCACTGGAAACCTTAGATGAGATGGTTTCAGTATGATGCATTTCACAGAAACCACACTTTCCCGCTTTAATTGCCGGTTCTGATGGTGGTTTGAATAGTTTTATGCTGGATCCAGCATTGGTGAACCAGCTCCGCATCTGGAATGAGTCATCTATTAAACCCTGAGGGGTCGTCCTCCCATTTAGAGGGGTAGAGGGGTGTTGAATGGTGGGCCATCAGTGAGGTAGAGGGGTGTTGAAGGGTGAGCCATCGGTGAGGTAGAGGGGTGTTGAAGGGTGAGCCATCGGTGAGGTAGAGGGGTGTTGAAGGGTGAGCCATCAGTGGGGTAGAGGGGTGTTGAAGGGTGGGCCATCAGTGAGGTAGAGGGGTGTTGAAGGGTGAGCCATCAGTGGGGTAGAGGGGTGTTGAAGGGTGAGCCATCGGTGAGGTAGAGGGGTGTTGAAGGGTGAGCCATCGGTGGGGTAGAGGGGTGTTGAACGGTGGGCCATCAGTGGGGTAGAGGGGTGTTGAACGGTGGGCCATCAGTGAGGTAGAGGGGTGTTGAACGGTGGGCCATCAGTGGGGTAGAGGGGTGTTGAAGGGTGGGCCATCAGTGAGGTAGAGGGGTGTTGAAGGGTGAGCCATCAGTGAGGTAGAGGGGTGTTGAAGGGTGAGCCATCAGTGAGGTAGAGGGGTGTTGAAGGGTGGGCCATCAGTGAGGTAGAGGGGTGTTGAAGGGTGAGCCATCGGTGAGGTAGAGGGGTGTTGAAGGGTGAGCCATCAGTGAAGTAGAGGGGTGTTGAAGGGTGAGCCATCAGTGAGGTAGAGGGGTGTTGAAGGGTGAGCCATCGGTGAGGTAGAGGGGTGTTGAAGGGTGAGCCATCAGTGGGGTAGAGGGGTGTTGAACGGTGGGCCATCAGTGGGGTAGAGGGGTGTTGAAGGGTGAGCCATCAGTGGGGTAGAGGGGTGTTGAAGGGTGGGCCATCAGTGAGGTAGAGGGGTGTTGAACGGTGGGCCATCAGTGGGGTAGAGGGGTGTTGAACGGTGGGCCATCAGTGGGGTAGAGGGGTGTTGAAGGGTGGGCCATCAGTGAGGTAGAGGGGTGTTGAAGGGTGAGCCATCGGTGAGGTAGAGGGGTGTTGAAGGGTGAGCCATCAGTGAGGTAGAGGGGTGTTGAAGGGTGAGCCATCAGTGAGGTAGAGGGGTGTTGAAGGGTGAGCCATCGGTGAGGTAGAGGGGTGTTGAAGGGTGAGCCATCAGTGGGGTAGAGGGGTGTTGAACGGTGGGCCATCAGTGGGGTAGAGGGGTGTTGAACGGTGGGCCATCAGTGAGGTAGAGGGGTGTTGAACGGTGGGCCATCAGTGGGGTAGAGGGGTGTTGAAGGGTGGGCCATCAGTGAGGTAGAGGGGTGTTGAAGGGTGGGCCATCGGTGAGGTAGAGGGGTGTTGAAGGGTGAGCCATCGGTGAGGTAGAGGGGTGTTGAAGGGTGGGCCATCAGTGAGGTAGAGGGGTGTTGAAGGGTGAGCCATCAGTGAGGTAGAGGGGTGTTGAAGGGTGAGCCATCAGTGAGGTAGAGGGGTGTTGAAGGGTGAGCCATCGGTGAGGTAGAGGGGTGTTGAAGGGTGAGCCATCAGTGAGGTAGAGGGGTGTTGAAGGGTGAGCCATCGGTGAGGTAGAGGGGTGTTGAACGGTGGGCCATCAGTGAGGTAGAGGGGTGTTGAACGGTGAGCCATCAGTGAGGTAGAGGGGTGTTGAACGGTGGGCCATCAGTGAGGTAGAGGGGTGTTGAACGGTGGGCCATCAGTGAGGTAGAGGGGTGTTGAACGGTGAGCCATCAGTGGGGTAGAGGGGTGTTGAAGGGTGGGCCATCAGTGAGGTAGAGGGGTGTTGAAGGGTGGGCCATCGGTGAGGTAGAGGGGTGTTGAAGGGTGAGCCATCGGTGAGGTAGAGGGGTGTTGAAGGGTGAGCCATCGGTGAGGTAGAGGGGTGTTGAAGGGTGAGCCATCAGTGAGGTAGAGGGGTGTTGAACGGTGGGCCATCAGTGAGGTAGAGGGGTGTTGAACGGTGGGCCATCAGTGAGGTAGAGGGGTGTTGAACGGTGGGCCATCTACCCAGTGTGGAGAAGGCCACAGAAATAGAGCTTCATATTGTCAGAGGAAGGTGTTAAATAGTCAAACAGAAAGTTTCCTTCCTCATCTGCTTTGTCATAATGCCCAGAAACCACATTGAAGGCTAATTCTTAAAGCTGTGACCACGTTTCATGTCAGCGTTTCCTCTTCAAGCTGACAGTTAACTTGTGGTGTGGAGTGCTGTGGCTGCAGTTCAGCAGCATCCTCCAACACCTCCGAATGCAGCAGTGGTCCTAAAAATCTGACAGAAAGCTACAGCTAGCGAACCATAAGAACCTTCCAGATTAGAGCACATTGTTACACTTCTCCAGGTGCAGCAGATCTATGTGTTCTGCTTCTGTCTGCTCCTGCAGATGCTCAAATGTTCTGGTGTTTTCTGCCATATGGAGGCGGTGATATCAAGACCAGTCTGAACCATGTTGGTGCTTTAACTTCGCTCTGCGGCAGAAAACTGAAGGTATAGTTAGACTGAAACGCTCGTCATAGAGGTGTGAAAACACATTGATCCACATCAACTGCATTGATTCAAACAGAAAGTCTGCATTAGTCATCCATTCTTCAGACAGAAAGTGTGGAATAGTTTCAGTTTTATGTTTTCTGCAACAACCAACATGTCTGAGGAGGAAACGGTGTGAGATGTCAGCGATTTAAAGGCGCAGTGCGCATCTTCTTCTGGTAGAGCTTCAGCTCCACTGGCAGCTGAAGGCTGGTCCTGGTCTATACTCTGGTCTGGGTCTGGACTGGACTCTGGTCTGGGTCGGGTCTCTGGTCTGGGTCTGGTCTGGACTGGTCCGGTCTCTGGACTCTGGTCTCTGAGTGCAGTCAGGTTTATATCGTCTGTTTATCACAGATGAATTCTGGGATATGTAGTCCTGCAGTTTAATTAATCTCTTTTCTGTCTGTCTGAACACCTCCTTTCATCCTCCTCCTCCTCCTCTTTCCTCCTCCTCCTCCTCCTCCTCCTCCTCGGCAGGCCGACATGGGGATGACCTACTCAGAGTTATCAGTGATCGGACGGCTGAGGAAGATTTCCAAGTGCGGTCCCTTCAGCATGTTCTGTAAACTCGTCCAGATGTGGAAGGACGTTCTGTCGCCCTCAGAGGTCAGTTCCTCCGTCACTCTGAGGAGAGGAGATGGGTCGGGACGTGGAACTGGTTCAGATCTGGGTCGGGACGTGGAACTGGTTCAGATCTGGGCCGGGATGCAGAACCCATTCCGATCTGGGCGGGGACACGGAACCCGTTCAGATCTGGGCCGGTGATGGTCTAACCTACCTTTCAGACCAGCTCCCCATCATCGTAGGCGTTAGTTCAGGCTGCTTCGACAAGTGGTTTGCATCTTTAGTTCAGGTTAGCTATATTACCTCATCATTACACGCAACATGTTCATGATGTCTGGGAGAAGATGATGGAATATCATAACTTGATGCTACAGGATGTCTTTAACTGACTTCCAAGCTCAGCTGCAAAAAAATTGAAAGGATTCAGCCTACAAGATTAAAGGTTATTCCCTTGTGTTTGGTCGTCAGATTCACTTGGGGGACCTGCGATGAACACGCATTACAAACATAAACCTGCTGCTAGCAGCTTCTGTTGGCTCCACATGGTGCTGAATCAATGGACTTTTTGTGGTTTCTGCGTGCATTTTAGTCACGGTTACGCCAAGCCGTCAGAACGCGGGCTGAGGAGCAGTATGTGGGATGGCCGGACCATCATGTCAGCTAAATGCTCTCTCTGAAAATCATTTTTCACTCCTAGTTGTCAGTTATACTTCCATCTGGCCAACAGTTTCAATTTGGTGTTTTATTTATTGTTTGCTATTTTCTCCTTGTTTTTAGTGTACAGTGACCGGAAAGATGCTTTTTTTTTTTTTTTAAAGAAATGCGTTGTTAATAATAATACAGATTAAATGTGTAGACCATATATAGACAATATGCAGACCTCATAGACCATATACAGACCATATACATACTGTATATACACCATACATGCGTCGTCTGTTCTGATTGCGCCGTCTGTTGGCAGCAGATTGTAGTAGCTCTGACTTGCTATCTTGATTTTTTTAAAAGTTTAAACGCTTCTCACATAGATATTACCTCAAATTAGGTTGGTTTTTTCCTGAGTATTTCATGCCGGTTCGGAGGGTGTGCTGCAAGGAAGATTTTCTGCATATTTTTGGCTCTCTCAAGACTTGTTATGATGAGTCTCCATGGCAACAAAAGACTTGTTTACAATCGGGATAAACTGATTAACCTCTCCCAAATCAGGATTATCAGTGAAACAACACATCAAATCCTGATGGAGTTGAAAAGAAAGACAAAGCGATGGAGATTTAAACCATTTCTCCCGACTGTCTTCATGGGTAATGTGAGATCGCTAGCTAACAAAACGGACGAGCTTGAGATGCTAACAAGGTTTCAGAAAGAATACAGAGAGTGCAGTATTATGTGCTTCACCGAGACATGGCTGCATGAACACATCCCTGACTGTAATGTGTCTGTACCGGGCTTTAAAACGGTCCGTGCAGACCGCAGTAGACAACACAGCGGAAAGCTAAAGGGTGGTGGAATTGCAGTGCTGGTTAACCAGCGTTGGTGTCATCCTGGACATGTTACTGTCAAGGAGAAGATATGCACAAGGGACATGGAACTGTTAGCTGTGAGCTTCCGTCCATATTATTTACCCAGAGAGTTTACCTGTGTTATTCTGGTAGCGGTTTATATAATACCTGGTACCGCACCAGACACAGCCTGTGATGTCATCAGCTCCGTCGTTGCTCGGCTACAAACACAGCATCCAAACTCATTCATGGCGATCTCCGGAGACTTCAACAACGTCTCCCTCTCTGCAACTCTACCAACATTCCAGCAGTTTGTCAGCTGCTCCACCAGAGAAAATAAGATGATGGACTTATTTTATGCAAATATGAATAATGTATCCAGTTGTTCTGCCCTGCCTCCTTTAGGAAGATCTGACCATAATCTGGTTCTTCTCACCTCCACCTACAAGCCCATCGTTCAGCAGCAACCAGTCATCACAAAGACTATCAAAATCTGGTCTGCTGAAGCTGAAGATGCTCTTAGAGGAGGCTTTGAGGCTACAGACTGGAACGTCCTCTGTGAACCTCATGGAGACGACATCAACGCCATGACTGAGTGTGTGACAGATTACATAAATTCCAGGTGGATACCTCCACAACCACCTGGATCTATGACTACCTCACAAACAGACCCCAGTTTGTGAGACTGAAAGGTTGTGTGTCTGAGATGGAGGTCAGCAGCACTGGTGCACCACAAGGAACTGTACTCTGGCCATTCCTCTTCACTCTGTACACCTCAGACTTCCAGTACAACTCTGAGTCCTGTCATCTGCAGAAATACTCTGATGACTCTGCAGTTGTGGGGTGTATCAGGGATGGACAAGAAGCAGAGTACAGAGAACTGGTCAGTCAGTTTGTTAAATGGTGCGGTGACAATCATCTCATATTAAATAGCAGCAAAACAAAAGAGATGATTGTTGACTTCAGGAGGAAGAAGAATAAACAAAGCACTGTTTCCGTCCTGGGAGAGGAGGTGGAGGTGGTGGAGGAATACAAGTATCTTGGAGTTCAGCTGGACAACAAACTGGACTGGAAATGCAACACTGACTACATCTACAAGAAAGGTCAGAGCAGACTGTACTTCTTAAGGAAGCTGAGATGGTTTAACGTCTGCACCAAGATGTTGCATATCTTCTATAAGTCTGTTGTGGAGAGTGCAGTCAGCTTTGCAGCATCTGCTGGGGTAGTAGCATCAGAACCAGAGACTTGAAGAGAATCAACAAACTGATCCAGAAAGCTGCTTCTGTGCTTGGAGTAACTCTGGAGCCGCTGGAGCTGATTGTCCAAAGAAGAATGCTGCACAAGCTGATGAAGATGATGGAGGATTCTTCACACCCTCTCCACAACACAGTGATGAAACAACAAAGTGTGTTCAGTGAGAGGCTTCTTCAGGTCCGATGCAAGACTGAAAGATACAGAAGATCATTCCTGCCAGCAGCCATCAGCCTCCGGAACAAGACCTCCTCTAGTTATTATTATATACTGCAATATTGGATTTCCCTTTGTGGATTAATAAAGTATTTTTCATTTCATTCCATTTCATTTCATACACAGACCATATACTGACTTTACATGTACTGTGTAAAATATATAAATGGTCTGTGTCACTGAGTCTTTTTTTAGATCCCATCAGCTGCCTGGATCGTGCAGAAAGCAGCTTTTCCAGGACAATTCTCCTCCTCGGGTTACAATCTGGGTAGTTTCAGCTTCTCATCAGAGTCGGGTTTAATCTGATGGTTGTCGTTCTGCAGGTGGCTCAGAAAGTCAAACACTTCTTCAGGATGTACTCGGTGAACCGCCACAAGATGACCACGGTGACCCCGTCCTACCACGCCGAGAGCTACAGCCCCGATGACAACCGCTTTGACCTCCGACCTTTCCTCTATAATACACGCTGGACCTGGCAGTTCAGGTGCATCGACCAGCAGGTGATGAGAGCGCTGCACGAAACAAGCCCGTCTGCAGAGCAGAATATTTTTTAGGGCCTTTAAAGGATCTTCTCTTCTTTCCTTCTCGCAGATGGAAGCAAAGACCCCTCAGCAATGAGAACCACCAACATCTGCTCTGCGTCAAACATGCTGCACAGTTACTGAACAGCATCCCGTTGAGTGTGTGTAGGTGTGTGTTGAGACCCGTTTCCAGCTGTCTGATCCTCATATTCCTCCCTGCGGGTTCTTTCCTCTACGCCTCACAGCAACACGTTAATGATGACAAGATCAGCGCTGATGATGATGTCACCATGTCCTTCAGCAGTCTGTCTGAATGTCCCCACAATAAAGATTGTAATTTCCTCCAGTAAGTTATTAAACTGCTCACTTCACCAGGTGTCAGTGAACACTACATCAGCCTGCTGCATAAAGATGATGCTACTCCGCTATAAAGCTGCGTGTCGTCTTGTAAACAACTCTGGGAGGAAAACAGCAAGCAGTGGATCTTTAAGTAGCAATGTTCGCAGTTCTGTAAAAACCTCCATCGGGACCAGAACCAGGAGAGAAAACCTCCGTCGGGACCAGAACCAGGAGAGAAAACCTCCGTCGGTACCAGAACCAGGAGAGAAAACCTCCGTCGGTACCAGAACCAGGAGAGAAAACCTCCATCGGGACCACAACCAGGAGAGAAAACCTCCGTCGGGACCAGAACCAGGAGAGAAAACCTCCGTCGGTACCAGAACCAGGAGAGAAAACCTCCATCGGGACCACAACCAGGAGAGAAAACCTCCATCGGTACCAGAACCAGGAGAGAAAACCTCCGTCGGTACCAGAACCAGGAGAGAAAACCTCCGTCGGTACCAGAACCAGGAGAGAAAACCTCCGTCGGGACCAGAACCAGGAGAGAAAACCTCCGTCGGTACCAGAACCAGGACCAGGAAGGAAAAACCTCCATCGGGACCAGAACCAGGACCAGGAAGGAAAAACCTCCATCGGGACCAGAACCAGGAAGGAAAAACCACCATCGGGACCAGAACCAGGAGAGAAAACCTCCGTCGGGACCAGAACCAGGAGAGAAAACCTCCATCGGGACCAGAACCAGGAAGGAACAACCTCCGTCGGGACCAGAACCAGGAAGGAACAACCTCCGTCGGGACCAGAACCAGGAAGGAACAACCTCCGTCGGGACCAGAACCAGGAAGGAACAACCTCCATCGGGACCAGAACCAGGAAGCAATACCTCCATCAGATCCAAAGTAAAAATACTCTTGTTGGACAGCTCTGCGATGTCCAGGTGAGTCCTGTCCAGATGTACCTGCCTCTCTGTTGCTAGTTACTGGGAAAGACCCCATCTTCTCTGAGAGCCAGTTAGACTTGGTGGGAAAGAAAATTAACTGCTTGGACACTGACGAGCATTTCCACAGTTAAAGAGTTAATACATATTCATGCACCCCAAAGAGAATTCATATTTATAGTTTGTGAAGAAATTAAATAAAACAGACAATAAATGTAGCGGAGATGATGGAAAATTTACATTTTCAATTTTAGAAGCGTCCCATCAGAAAGTGGAAATCTGCAGCTTCTGTACAATATTTCATGTTTGTAAAACTGCTCGTTTTTATCATCTGCCAATGTGGTGGGATTTCCTGAAAAAAAACCTCACCGAGCCGTTGCCCCCCCCCTCCCCAACACACAGACACACGCACGCACACACCCGCAGCTGCACCGACCCGCAGGATGTGGTCTCCTCGCGCTGTAGGTGGAGTTTGCCTTTAAACAAACGGAAAGTGAGACTTGTGGACAGGGAGGGAGGAGCAGGGACTTCCTACAACCACGTTCCGCGGCACGAGCTGATTTTCGGTTCGGACGGGTCCTAAACCGGACCCGCCTCGTCCTTCGTCCGGACCTCCCCACAGCTTGTAGACCTTCCGGATGGAAACGGACTCTCTGCTGGCCGGGACCGACACCGGGGACTCCGGAGACTACGGTTCCCGGTCGGGCGCGACGACGCCTGGCAGCTGCGGGCGCGCGGCGGCCGGAGGGGGCCGTTTTCAGACATACACAGGTGAGAAAGTTTCTGATGACGGTGTGTAGCGGCTTCAACAACGTTTAGTTTTGTTTACACCTGTTGTCAGAGGTAATGTCCAGCTAATTGTGGTCCAGTAACAATCCAGTTAAACCAAACCCACCACAGTCCACATCAGTCCACTTCATTAGAACGGTGCTCATATAAACCATAACCTAATGACCGAGCTGATGGTGAAACATCTCATTCAGGTTAGAGTATTTCCTGTCTGAAAAGCCTGGTTGGTAGATGTCGTTGGGTTGCCTGGCGCCCTTACGGGCGTTTACAACACATTTCAAACCGATGAATTTTCATTGTCGACTGATGTCATTCTGCTTTGTAAAACTACCTCCATGATGTGTGATCCGGTTGAGGTCTGGGTTCTAATGCAGCCTGTAGGCGACGTGCCGTATAAAACCTCACCAAGCCGCGACGTTGTGTCGTATAAAACCTCACCAAGCCGCGACGTTGTGTCGTATAAAACCTCACCAAGCCGCGACGTTGTGTCGTATAAAACCTCACCAAGCCGCGACGTTGTGTCGTATAAAACCTCACCAAGCCGCGACGTTGTGCCGTATAAAACCGCACCAAGCCGCGACGTTGTCGTATAAAACCTCACCAAGCCGCGACGTTGTCGTATAAAACCTCACCAAGCCGCGACGTTGTCGTATAAAACCTCACCAAGCCGCGACGTTGTGCCGTATAAAACCTCACCAAGCCGCGACGTTGTGTCGTATAAAACCTCACCAAGCCGCGACGTTGTGCCGTATAAAACCTCACCAAGCCGCAACGTTGTGTCTTATAAAACCTCACCAACCCGCGACATTGTGTCGTATAAAACCTCACCAAGCCGCGACGTTGTGTCGTATAAAACCTCACCAAGCCGCGACGTTGTGCCGTATAAAACCTCACCAAGCCGCGACGTTGTCGTATAAAACCTCACCAAGCCGCGACGTTGTCGTATAAAACCTCACCAAGCCGCGACGTTGTGTCGTATAAAACCTCACCAAGCCGCGACGTTGTGTCGTATAAAACCTCACCAAGCCGCGACGTTGTCGTATAAAACCTCACCAAGCCGCGACGTTGTGCCGTATAAAACCTCACCAAGCCGCGACGTTGTGTCGTATAAAACCTCACCAAGCCGCAACGTTGTGTCGTATAAAACCTCACCAAGCCGCAACGTTGTGTCGTATAAAACCTCACCAACCCGCGACGTTGTGTCGTATAAAACCTCACCAAGCCGCGACGTTGTGTCGTATAAAACCTCACCAAGCCGCGACGTTGTGTCGTATAAAACCTCACCAAGCCGCGACGTTGTGTCGTATAAAACCTCACCAAGCCGCAACGTTGTCGTATAAAACCTCACCAAGCCGCGACGTTGTGTCGTATAAAACCTCACCAAGCCGCGACGTTGTCGTATAAAACCTCACCAAGCCGCGACGTTGTCGTATAAAACCTCACCAAGCCGCGACGTTGTGTCGTATAAAACCTCACCAAGCCGCGACGTTGTGCCGTATAAAACCTCACCAAGCCGCGACGTTGTGTCGTATAAAACCTCACCAAGCCGCGACGTTGTGTCGTATAAAACCTCACCAAGCCGCGACGTTGTCGTATAAAACCTCACCAAGCCGCGACGTTGTGTCGTATAAAACCTCACCAAGCCGCGACGTTGTCGTATAAAACCTCACCAAGCCGCGACGTTGTCGTATAAAACCTCACCAAGCCGCGACGTTGTGTCGTATAAAACCTCACCAAGCCGCGACGTTGTGTCGTATAAAACCTCACCAAGCCGCGACGTTGTGTCGTATAAAACCTCACCAAGCCGCGACGTTGTCGTATAAAACCTCACCAACCCGCGACGTTGTGTCGTATAAAACCTCACCAAGCCGCGACGTTGTCGTATAAAACCTCACCAAGCCGCAACGTTGTCGTATAAAACCTCACCAAGCCGCGACGTTGTGTCGTATAAAACCTCACCAAGCCGCGACGTTGTGTCGTATAAAACCTCACCAAGCCGCAACGTTGTCGTATAAAACCTCACCAAGCCGCAACGTTGTCGTATAAAACCTCACCAAGCCGCGACGTTGTGTCGTATAAAACCTCACCAAGCCGCGACGTTGTGTCGTATAAAACCTCACCAAGCCGCGACGTTGTGTCGTATAAAACCTCACCAAGCCGCGACGTTGTGTCGTATAAAACCTCACCAAGCCGCGACGTTGTGTCGTATAAAACCTCACCAAGCCGCGACGTTGTGTCGTATAAAACCTCACCAAGCCGCGACGTTGTCGTATAAAACCTCACCAAGCCGCGACGTTGTGTCGTGTAAAACCTCACCAAGCCGCGACGTTGTCGTATAAAACCTCACCAAGCCGCGACGTTGTGTCGTATAAAACCTCACCAAGCCGCGACGTTGTGTTGTATAAAACCTCACCAAGCCGCGACGTTGTGTCGTATAAAACCTCACCAAGCCGCGACGTTGTGTCGTATAAAACCTCACCAAGCCGCGACGTTGTCGTATAAAACCTCACCAAGCCGCGACGTTGTGTCGTATAAAACCTCACCAAGCCGCGACGTTGTGTCGTATAAAACCTCACCAAGCCGCGACGTTGTCGTATAAAACCTCACCAAGCCGCGACGTTGTGCCGTATAAAACCTCACCAAGCCGCGACGTTGTGCCGTATAAAACCTCACCAAGCCGCGACGTTGTGTCGTATAAAACCTCACCAAGCCGCGACGTTGTGTCGTATAAAACCTCACCAAGCCGCGACGTTGTCGTATAAAACCTCACCAAGCCGCGACGTTGTCGTATAAAACCTCACCAAGCCGCGACGTTGTCGTATAAAACCTCACCAAGCCGCGACGTTGTGTCGTATAAAACCTCACCAAGCCGCGACGTTGTGTCGTATAAAACCTCACCAAGCCGCGACGTTGTGTCATATAAAACCTCACCAAGCCGCGACGTTGTGTCGTATAAAACCTCACCAAGCCGCGACGTTGTCGTATAAAACCTCACCAAGCCGCGACGTTGTGTTGTATAAAACCTCACCAAGCCGCGACGTTGTCGTATAAAACCTCACCAAGCCGCGACGTTGTGTCGTATAAAACCTCACCAAGCCGCGACGTTGTGTTGTATAAAACCTCACCAAGCCGCGACGTTGTGTCGTATAAAACCTCACCAAGCCGCGACGTTGTGGTATAAAACCTCACCAAGCCGCGACGTTGTCGTATGAAACCTCACCAAGCCGCGACGTTGTGTTGTATAAAACCTCACCAAGCCGCGACGTTGTGTCGTATAAAACCTCACCAAGCCGCGACGTTGTCGTATAAAACCTCACCAAGCCGCGACGTTGTGTCGTATAAAACCTCACCAAGCCGCGACGTTGTCGTATAAAACCTCACCAAGCCGCGACGTTGTGTCGTATAAAACCTCACCAAGCCGCGACGTTGTGTTGTATAAAACCTCACCAAGCCGCGACGTTGTCGTATAAAACCTCACCAAGCCGCGACGTTGTGTCGTATAAAACCTCACCAAGCCGCGACGTTGTCGTATAAAACCTCACCAAGCCGCGACGTTGTGTCGTATAAAACCTCACCAAGCCGCGACGTTGTGTCGTATAAAACCTCACCAAGCCGCGACGTTGTCGTATAAAACCTCACCAACCCGCGACGTTGTGTCGTATAAAACCTCACCAAGCCGCGACGTTGTGTCGTATAAAACCTCACCAAGCCGCAACGTTGTCGTATAAAACCTCACCAAGCCGCGACGTTGTGTCGTATAAAACCTCACCAAGCCGCGACGTTGTGTCGTATAAAACCTCACCAAGCCGCGACGTTGTCGTATAAAACCTCACCAAGCCGCGACGTTGTGTCGTATAAAACCTCACCAAGCCGCGACGTTGTGTTGTATAAAACCTCACCAAGCCGCGACGTTGTGTCGTATAAAACCTCACCAAGCCGCGACGTTGTGTCGTATAAAACCTCACCAAGCCGCGACGTTGTGTCGTATAAAACCTCACCAAGCCGCGACGTTGTCGTATAAAACCTCACCAAGCCGCGACGTTGTGTCGTATAAAACCTCACCAAGCCGCGACGTTGTGCCGTATAAAACCTCACCAAGCCGCGACGTTGTGTCGTATAAAACCTCACCAAGCCGCGACGTTGTCGTATAAAACCTCACCAAGCCGCGACGTTGTGTCGTATAAAACCTCACCAAGCCGCGACGTTGTGCCGTATAAAACCTCACCAAGCCGCGACGTTGTGTCGTATAAAACCTCACCAAGCCGCGACGTTGTCGTATAAAACCTCACCAAGCCGCGACGTTGTGCCGTATAAAACCTCACCAAGCCGCGACGTTGTGCCGTATAAAACCTCACCAAGCCGCGACAACAGTGTGTTCAGATGAAACGCGTTTTGAGCGTCAAGAGCGGCAGGTTTCCATGTAACGTCAATGTGGAGGCGCGGCAAGGGGGCGTCGAGCTTTCTCACGTCGCCTTTTAAACGTTCTGGGTGTCTGCATTCCGCGCCGAAAATTTGCGTGTCAAAAGCCAGAGATGGGCAAAGCTGAACTTTGGCCGCTTGACGCGGGGCGTCAACCAATCAGAGCGATCAGCTCGCAGCTCCTGGAGGATTCCTGTGGTGAACCCAGACACGGGGCTGAGACACCATTACTCCGTGTAATATTTAGGATAACCATTCCTTGCTAAAAAGCTGAATGTTAATGTTGCCTATCAATGCTTCGTTGGGGGGGGCTCTTGTTGCATTAACTGTGACTATCGCTGCCCTACGATGATGTTCTCTAGCTTTATTTATTAAATAAAAACACTCCCTCTGTGTGCGGTTTTCATCCTCTCCAACATTTCTCTGATAAATTATGAGTTTCAGTGTTAATTACTTCTAATAAAAGATTTCTGAATAAGTTTTGGTGTCTGGCAGTGCAGCTAGCTGAGAACCACACAGCTGCATGACGAATGCCTGGGGGCGCCCATGTTGGAATCTGTCAGAAAGAAGGAGCAGCTGAGTCACTTCTTGCTAATATGACGGACATTGAGACAAACAAGTGTATAAAATGGTGTAGAAAAATCTTTGATGTTGACAGGCTATGGTGCTCCACACTGATGCGATCGGTTTAAATGTTGAAGTTTTTATGCAGTTGTCTGCATGTCGGGTTCCAGTCGTAGCTTCCTCTTTTTGGAAAAAACATATTCACTTCCAGAGACACATATTCACTTCCAGAGTCACATATTCACTTCCAGAGACACATATTCACTTCCAGAGACACATATTCACTTCCAGAGTCACATATTCACTTCCAGAGTCACATATTCACTTCCAGAGTCACATATTCACTTCCAGAGACACATATTCACTTCCAGAGACACATATTCACTTCCAGAGACACATATTCACTTCCAGAGTCACATATTCACTTCCAGAGTCACATATTCACTTCCAGAGTCACATATTCACTTCCAGAGACACATATTCACTTCCAGAGACACATATTCACTTCCATAGTCACATATTCACTTCCAGAGACACATATTCACTTCCAGAGTCACATATTCACTTCCAGAGTCACATATTCACTTCCAGAGTCACATATTCACTTCCAGAGACACATATTCACTTCCAGAGACACATATTCACTTCCAGAGACACATATTCACTTCCAGAGTCACATATTCACTTCCAGAGACACATATTCACTTCCAGAGTCACATATTCACTTCCAGAGTCACATATTCACTTCCAGAGTCACATATTCACTTCCAGAGACACATATTCACTTCCAGAGTCACATATTCACTTCCAGAGTCACATATTCACTTCCAGAGTCACATATTCACTTCCAGAGACACATATTCACTTCCAGAGACACATATTCACTTCCAGAGTCACATATTCACTTCCAGAGACACATATTCACTTCCAGAGACACATATTCACTTCCAGAGTCACATATTCACTTCCAGAGTCACATATTCACTTCCAGAGACACATATTCACTTCCAGAGTCACATATTCACTTCCAGAGACACATATTCACTTCCAGAGTCACATATTCACTTCCAGAGTCACATATTCACTTCCAGAGTCACATATTCACTTCCAGAGACACATATTCACTTCCAGAGACACATATTCACTTCCAGAGTCACATATTCACTTCCAGAGTCACATATTCACTTCCAGAGACACATATTCACTTCCAGAGACACATATTCACTTCCAGAGTCACATATTCACTTCCAGAGTCACATATTCACTTCCAGAGACACATATTCACTTCCAGAGACACATATTCACTTCCAGAGTCACATATTCACTTCCAGAGACACATATTCACTTCCAGAGTCACATATTCACTTCCAGAGACACATATTCACTTCCAGAGACACATATTCACTTCCAGAGTCACATATTCACTTCCAGAGACACATATTCACTTCCAGAGTCACATATTCACTTCCAGAGACACATATTCACTTCCAGAGTCACATATTCACTTCCAGAGACACATATTCACTTCCAGAGTCACATATTCACTTCCAGAGACACATATTCACTTCCAGAGACACATATTCACTTCCAGAGTCACATATTCACTTCCAGAGTCACATATTCACTTCCAGAGACACATATTCACTTCCAGAGACACATATTCACTTCCAGAGACACATATTCACTTCCAGAGTCACATATTCACTTCCAGAGACACATATTCACTTCCAGAGTCACATATTCACTTCCAGAGACACATATTCACTTCCAGAGTCACATATTCACTTCCAGAGTCACATATTCACTTCCAGAGACACATATTCACTTCCAGAGACACATATTCACTTCCAGAGACACATATTCACTTCCAGAGACACATATTCACTTCCAGAGTCACATATTCACTTCCAGAGACACATATTCACTTCCAGAGACACATATTCACTTCCAGAGTCACATATTCACTTCCAGAGTCACATATTCACTTCCAGAGACACATATTCACTTCCAGAGACACATATTCACTTCCAGAGACACATATTCACTTCCAGAGTCACATATTCACTTCCAGAGACACATATTCACTTCCAGAGACACATATTCACTTCCAGAGACACATATTCACTTCCAGAGACACATATTCACTTCCAGAGACACATATTCACTTCCAGAGTCACATATTCACTTCCAGAGTCACATATTCACTTCCAGAGACACATATTCACTTCCAGAGTCACATATTCACTTCCAGAGACACATATTCACTTCCAGAGACACATATTCACTTCCAGAGACACATATTCACTTCCAGAGACACATATTCACTTCCAGAGACACATATTCACTTCCAGAGTCACATATTCACTTCCAGAGACACATATTCACTTCCAGAGACACATATTCACTTCCAGAGTCACATATTCACTTCCAGAGTCACATATTCACTTCCAGAGACACATATTCACTTCCAGAGTCACATATTCACTTCCAGAGTCACATATTCACTTCCAGAGTCACATATTCACTTCCAGAGACACATATTCACTTCCAGAGACACATATTCACTTCCAGAGACACATATTCACTTCCAGAGACACATATTCACTTCCAGAGACACATATTCACTTCCAGAGTCACATATTCACTTCCAGAGTCACATATTCACTTCCAGAGACACATATTCACTTCCAGAGTCACATATTCACTTCCAGAGTCACATATTCACTTCCAGAGTCACATATTCACTTCCAGAGACACATATTCACTTCCAGAGACACATATTCACTTCCAGAGTCACATATTCACTTCCAGAGACACATATTCACTTCCAGAGTCACATATTCACTTCCAGAGTCACATATTCACTTCCAGAGACACATATTCACTTCCAGAGACACATATTCACTTCCAGAGTCACATATTCACTTCCAGAGACACATATTCACTTCCAGAGTCACATATTCACTTCCAGAGACACATATTCACTTCCAGAGTCACATATTCACTTCCAGAGTCACATATTCACTTCCAGAGACACATATTCACTTCCAGAGACACATATTCACTTCCAGAGTCACATATTCACTTCCAGAGTCACATATTCACTTCCAGAGACACATATTCACTTCCAGAGACACATATTCACTTCCAGAGTCACATATTCACTTCCAGAGTCACATATTCACTTCCAGAGACACATATTCACTTCCAGAGACACATATTCACTTCCAGAGACACATATTCACTTCCAGAGTCACATATTCACTTCCAGAGACACATATTCACTTCCAGAGTCACATATTCACTTCCAGAGACACATATTCACTTCCAGAGACACATATTCACTTCCAGAGACACATATTCACTTCCAGAGTCACATATTCACTTCCAGAGACACATATTCACTTCCAGAGTCACATATTCACTTCCAGAGTCACATATTCACTTCCAGAGTCACATATTCACTTCCAGAGTCACATATTCACTTCCAGAGACACATATTCACTTCCAGAGACACATATTCACTTCCAGAGTCACATATTCACTTCCAGAGTCACATATTCACTTCCAGAGTCACATATTCACTTCCAGAGTCACATATTCACTTCCAGAGACACATATTCACTTCCAGAGTCACATATTCACTTCCAGAGACACATATTCACTTCCAGAGACACATATTCACTTCCAGAGACACATATTCACTTCCAGAGTCACATATTCACTTCCAGAGACACATATTCACTTCCAGAGTCACATATTCACTTCCAGAGACACATATTCACTTCCAGAGTCACATATTCACTTCCAGAGTCACATATTCACTTCCAGAGTCACATATTCACTTCCAGAGACACATATTCACTTCCAGAGACACATATTCACTTCCAGAGTCACATATTCACTTCCAGAGTCACATATTCACTTCCAGAGACACATATTCACTTCCAGAGACACATATTCACTTCCAGAGACACATATTCACTTCCAGAGTCACATATTCACTTCCAGAGTCACATATTCACTTCCAGAGACACATATTCACTTCCAGAGACACATATTCACTTCCAGAGACACATATTCACTTCCAGAGTCACATATTCACTTCCAGAGTCACATATTCACTTCCAGAGACACATATTCACTTCCAGAGACACATATTCACTTCCAGAGTCACATATTCACTTCCAGAGACACATATTCACTTCCAGAGTCACATATTCACTTCCAGAGTCACATATTCACTTCCAGAGTCACATATTCACTTCCAGAGTCACATATTCACTTCCAGAGTCACATATTCACTTCCAGAGTCACATATTCACTTCCAGAGACACATATTCACTTCCAGAGACACATATTCACTTCCAGAGACACATATTCACTTCCAGAGTCACATATTCACTTCCAGAGACACAAACTGACGTTTTTTTTCCAGTAAATTGCTACCAGACGTCATCACACACTATGTAAGCCGGATGTTTTGTGAAACCCTGACAGAAAGAAAACAGGTATGAGCTGTGCTAACGTGTGTGTTGCAATGTCGTCGACATTACCAGCCTTGAATGTTATTACTCCAGTGTGAAGGTGCAGCTCACACCGCCTCAGTCCGGCTACCATGACACATCCTCCAGTCAGCAAACTGCATGAGTCAGCGAGCTGTTGGATGGAAAACAGCTGGCATTAAATGTGTCACAAGCAGCTGACTGGCGGCCATCTTCTTTTCCTCCAGACTTTTCAGACGTTAAAAGTTCTGATGATCAGGGTTATGCGGAGGTGTATGACAGACATCTATCAAACTACGACATGCCTGTAGCTAAGAGCTAACCCGGAGCTAATGGTAGCTAACCAGCTAATGGGCTAATGGCGAGCTATTGCTAAGGTGCGCTCTTAGCCGGTGCCGGTGGATGGATACCTGTCAATCAAAAGGACACACCCCTAATCATGCTGAATCTTAAGATCAAATGACATCTAAACCTTTCAAGTTCTGGATTTTAAAACGATGAAAATTCTCTGCAAAGAGAGTCGCGGTGGGAGAAAGTGAGGCATGGGCTGCCGGTTCCTGACGGCGGGGGGCGGGTTGCTGGGGGGTTATAGAAGTTACATGGTTGCTGCATGTTGACTCTTTGCAGGGGAGGGTTGTCTCCTCATGTTGGTTTATTTTCTCCCCATATCGTAATCCAGATATTTACCAGAAAATAACGATGTGGGAAAGGTGTGGGACAGACGGGTAAAAAAAAAACCAGGCATTTCCTGCCCAAAACGGGATACTTGACAGGTATGCCCCCCCCCCATGAAGGTAAACATGACCTATTAAACCTAAAGTACAGATCTTGTAGCAGGCTATTAGCATGGATATGTCTGCTGTGAAGTTCCGGGTTGGCCTCATGTGTCTCCCAGTCCAGACCCTCCGGACCCCCACCTGCATGTTTTATAGGTTACCCTACTGCAGCGTTTCCCAGTCCACACCCTCCGGACCCCCACCTGCATGTTTTATAGGTTACCCTACTGCAGCGTTTCCCAGTCCACACCCTCCGGACCCCCACCTGCATGTTTTATAGGTTACCCTACTGCAGCGTTTCCCAGTCCAGACCCTCCGGACCCCCACCTGCATGTTTTATAGGTTACCCTACTGCAGCGTTTCCCAGTCCAGACCCTCCGGACCCCCACCTGCATGTTTTATAGGTTACCCTACTGCAGCGTTTCCCAGTCCACACCCTCCGGACCCCCACCTGCATGTTTTATAGGTTACCCTACTGCAGCGTTTCCCAGTCCAGACCCTCCGGACCCCCACCTGCATGTTTTATAGGTTACCCTACTGCAGCGTTTCCCAGTCCAGACCCTCCGGACCCCCACCTGCATGTTTTATAGGTTACCCTACTGCAGCGTTTCCCAGTCCAGACCCTCCGGACCCCCACCTGCATGTTTTATAGGTTACCCTACTGCAACGTTTCCCAGTCCAGACCCTCCGGACCCCCACCTGCATGTTTTATAGGTTACCCTACTGCAGCGTTTCCCAGTCCAGACCCTCCGGATCCCCACCTGCATGTTTTATAGGTTACCCTACTGCAGCGTTTCCCAGTCCAGACCCTCCGGACCCCCACCTGCATGTTTTATAGGTTACCCTACTGCAGCGTTTCCCAGTCCAGACCCTCCGGACCCCCACCTGCATGTTTTATAGGTTACCCTACTGCAGCGTTTCCCAGTCCAGACCCTCCGGACCCCCACCTGCATGTTTTATAGGTTACCCTACTGCAGCGTTTCCCAGTCCAGACCCTCCGGACCCCCACCTGCATGTTTTATAGGTTACCCTACTGCAACGTTTCCCAGTCCAGACCCTCCGGACCCCCACCTGCATGTTTTATAGGTTACCCTACTGCAGCGTTTCCCAGTCCAGACCCTCCGGACCCCCACCTGCATGTTTTATAGGTTACCCTACTGCAGCGTTTCCCAGTCCAGACCCTCCGGACCCCCACCTGCATGTTTTATAGGTTACCCTACTGCAACGTTTCCCAGTCTAGACCCTCCGGACCCCCACCTGCATGTTTTATAGGTTACCGTACTGCAGCGTTTCCCAGTCCAGACCCTCCGGACCCCCACCTGCATGTTTTATAGGTTACCCTACTGCAACGTTTCCCAGTCCAGACCCTCCGGACCCCCACCTGCATGTTTTATAGGTTACCCTACTGCAGCGTTTCCCAGTCCAGACCCTCCGGACCCCCACCTGCATGTTTTATAGGTTACCCTACTGCAGCGTTTCCCAGTCCAGACACTCCGGACCCCCACCTGCATGTTTTATAGGTTACCCTACTGCAGCGTTTCCCAGTCCAGACCCTCAGGACCCCCACCTGCATGTTTTATAGGTTACCCTACTGCAGCGTTTCCCAGTCCAGACCCTCCGGACCCCCACCTGCATGTTTTATAGGTTACCCTACTGCAGCGTTTCCCAGTCCAGACCCTCCGGACCCCCACCTGCATGTTTTATAGGTTACCCTACTGCAGCGTTTCCCAGTCCAGACCCTCCGGACCCCCACCTGCATGTTTTATAGGTTACCCTACTGCAGCGTTTCCCAGTCCAGACCCTCCGGACCCCCACCTGCATGTTTTATAGGTTACCCTACTGCAGCGTTTCCCAGTCCAGACCCTCCGGATCCCCACCTGCATATTCTATAGGTTACCCTACTGCAGCGTTTCCCAGTCCAGACCCTCCGGACCCCCACCTGCATGTTTTATAGGTTACCCTACTGCAGCGTTTCCCAGTCCAGACCCTCCGGACCCCCACCTGCATGTTTTATAGGTTACCCTACTGCAACGTTTCCCAGTCCAGACCCTCAGGACCCCCACCTGCATGTTTTATAGGTTACCCTACTGCAGCGTTTCCCAGTCCAGACCCTCCGGACCCCCACCTGCATGTTTTATAGGTTACCCTACTGCAACGTTCCCCAGTCCAGACCCTCCGGATCCCCACCTGCATATTCTATAGGTTACCCTACTGCAGCGTTTCCCAGTCCAGACCCTCCGGACCCCCACCTGCATGTTTTATAGGTTACCCTACTGCAGCGTTTCCCAGTCCAGACCCTCCGGACCCCCACCTGCATGTTTTATAGGTTACCCTACTGCAACGTTTCCCAGTCCAGACCCTCCGGACCCCCACCTGCATGTTTTATAGGTTACCCTACTGCAGCGTTTCCCAGTCCAGACCCTCCGGACCCCCACCTGCATGTTTTATAGGTTACCCTACTGCAGCGTTTCCCAGTCCAGACCCTCCGGACCCCCACCTGCATGTTTTATAGGTTACCCTACTGCAGCGTTTCCCAGTCCAGACCCTCCGGACCCCCACCTGCATGTTTTATAGATTACCCTACTGCAACGTTTCCCAGTCCAGACCCTCCGGACCCCCACCTGCATGTTTTATAGGTTACCCTACTGCAGCGTTTCCCAGTCCAGACCCTCCGGACCCCCACCTGCATGTTTTATAGGTTACCCTACTGCAGCGTTTCCCAGTCCAGACCCTCAGGACCCCCACCTGCATGTTTTATAGGTTACCCTACTGCAGCGTTTCCCAGTCCAGACCCTCCGGACCCCCACCTGCATGTTTTATAGATTACCCTACTGCAACGTTTCCCAGTCCAGACCCTCCGGACCCCCACCTGCATGTTTTATAGGTTACCCTACTGCAGCGTTTCCCAGTCCAGACCCTCCGGACCCCCACCTGCATGTTTTATAGGTTACCCTACTGCAGCGTTTCCCAGTCCAGACCCTCCGGACCCCCACCTGCATGTTTTATAGGTTACCCTACTGCAGCGTTTCCCAGTCCAGACCCTCCGGACCCCCACCTGCATGTTTTATAGATTACCCTACTGCAACGTTTCCCAGTCCAGACACTCCGGACCCACACCTGCATGTTTTATAGGTTACCCTACTGCAACACACCTGGATGAAAAATGGCTCGCTGACACGCTGCAAAGAATTTGATGAGGAAGTTCAGTAATCTGACTCGGGGGGTTTTGGAGGAGGAACACATATAAAAGGTGCCCAGATGGGGACTGGGGGGTCGGGGGACTGGGGGGTCGGGGGACTGGGGTACATGCGCTAAGGTCGACGCTCTGTGTTACCGAACACAGAGATGGTGAGGAGTTTACCTGGTTGACGTCGTTTCAGGACACAAATTGAATGAACGATACCCACAACATGTAACTGGTTAAACTGGTAAAACTGGTCCCAACTAAAAGATGACACTTTCAATAAACGCAGTGGCAAACAGAAAACATGCAGTGATGAAGGTGTAGTTCCTCTCCCAGTTGCACGTAGAAGGCAACTGGTTGCTGGTTTTATGTTGTGTCAGCTGTTTCACAGTAAAATGTGAGATGTAACTCTGTAGTTTTTGCATTTACCAGTAATACAGTAGAATGCAGTAGAATACATTAGAATACAGTAGAATACATTAAAATGCAGTAGAATACAGTAGAAATGGAATGTGAATATGAGCCTTGCAGGTTGCCTTCGATGCCCCTAAACGTTCTGCTCCAAGAATGAGGTCGGTCTGGAGTCTCGGAGGAACATGACTGTCAGGTGTTCCAGATGGTTCTGTGACTAATCTTCCCAGTTCAACCAGTTCTTCCCACGGCATCACTCACCTAGTTTTCCTCTCGGCACATGGTGGAGTCCCGCTCCAGGATTGGCTGCTTCCCTGTTTGGACGGAGGATGACAAAGTGAAACTGAAAGATTTATTCATCCAGTAAGAAGTGGATGTGCAGTTGCAGAGTTCTGGTCCAGATGTGTCGGAACTCCAGAGAGAAGGAACCTGATCAACGCTGCTCTGATCTTCATACGGCTTCTGGTTTCCAGGACGGGGCGGTCCTGGAAACGTGGGATGGACTCACGCTGCTGATTGGTGGAGCAGACAGGAAGCACATCTGGACACGTGTTTACGTCGCTGAACTGGTACTTCAGGGAAACTCAGCGGACCGTTTGGGCTCTTGGACCTTAGCAGAACCGGTGCTGGAGTTAGAACCAGTGCTGAGGTGGTTCTGCTGCGGTGCTAGCAGAGAACCGGTTTTGGTTTCCGTTGGTTGCTGCTGCGTCCAGCTCCTCGTTCTGGTCTCCAGAAATCTTCTGTAAAATTTATTTAACTGATTTGCTGTCTTATTATCACTGCATCACTATAACTTATAGATTATGACTTAGAATGAAGACATAGACCAGTTGCATAAACTGGGTATTTCTATTATTATTGATTGTTGATATAATTGTTGCTTTTGTTAATATTAATATTATTATTGGTATTATCACAGCATTACTCCATCACTTGATTGATTAGAATAGCATATTGGGGATAGTGTTTTTATGCAGGTATCAGTAATATACTGGGTTGTTATTGTATTGCTAATGGGTCACCATTGTTATTGATATTATGTTGCTTCATCACTGGGGTGGGATTATATAAAAACTTCTACCCACTCCTTTTGAACAATTTGTCATGTTTTATTGACATTAATTGACATTTTTTAGATGTTATCTTTAAATAAACGTTCTGAACCAAAAAAACAAAACAAAAACCTAACGCTCGTATTGCAGTCAACCAGCTGCTGACGCACGCGTGAAGCGCTTCCAAATTCTGGCCCAGCAAAGAGTTGGTGTCAGGGTGGAACCGGTTTCAGAACCAGGAGCCGGTGCTCGTGCAGTCGAAAGCAACAGAACCGGTGCCGAGTCTGGCTCTGCACCAGCTCTGGAACCAGATCGGTCATAAAGTCCCCCTGAGAGAAGCCGTCGGTCAGAGAGGCAGTCAGCGCCCCTTCAGCGGCAACACAATGGGAGATAGACAGCAGTTATCCAGCTGGATCCAGATCCAGATCCAGCTGATCCAGATCCAGCAGATCCACATCCAGATCCAGCAGATCCACATCCACATCCAGATCCAGACTCAGATCCAGCAGATCCACATCCACATCCAGATCCAGCAGATCCAGACTCAGATCCAGCAGATCCACATCCACATCCAGATCCAGCAGATCCACATCCACATCCAGATCCAGCAGATCCACATCCACATCCAGATCCAGCAGATCCACATCCACATCCAGGTCCAGCAGATCCAGACTCAGATCCAGCAGATCCACATCCACATCCAGATCCAGCAGATCCACATCCACATCCAGATCCAGCAGATCCACATCCACATCCAGGTCCAGCAGATCCAGACTCAGATCCAGCAGATCCACATCCACATCCAGATCCAGCAGATCCACATCCACATCCAGATCCAGCAGATCCACATCCAGATCCAGCAGATCCACATCCAGATCCAGCAGATCCACATCCACATCCAGATCCAGCAGATCCACATCCACATCCAGATCCAGCAGATCCAGACTCAGATCCAGCAGATCCACATCCACATCCAGATCCAGCAGATCCACATCCACATCCAGATCCAGCAGATCCAGACTCAGATCCAGCAGATCCACATCCACATCCAGATCCAGCAGATCCACATCCACATCCAGATCCAGCAGATCCACATCCAGATCCAGCAGATCCACATCCAGATCCAGCAGATCCACATCCACATCCAGATCCAGCAGATCCACATCCAGATCCAGCAGATCCAGCAGATCCACATCCAGATCCAGCAGATCCACATCCACATCCAGATCCAGCAGATCCACATCCACATCCAGATCCAGCAGATCCAGACTCAGATCCAGCAGATCCACATCCACATCCAGATCCAGCAGATCCACATCCACATCCAGATCCAGCAGATCCAGACTCAGATCCAGCAGATCCACATCCACATCCAGATCCAGCAGATCCACATCCACATCCAGATCCAGCAGATCCACATCCAGATCCAGCAGATCCACATCCACATCCAGATCCAGCAGATCCAGACTCAGATCCAGCAGATCCACATCCACATCCAGATCCAGCAGATCCAGACTCAGATCCAGCAGATCCACATCCACATCCAGATCCAGCAGATCCAGACTCAGATCCAGCAGATCCACATCCAGATCCAGCAGATCCAGACTCAGATCCAGCAGATCCACATCCACATCCAGATCCAGCAGATCCACATCCAGATCCAGCAGATCCACATCCAGATCCACATCCACATCCAGATCCAGCAGATCCACATCCACATCCAGATCCAGCAGATCCACATCCAGATCCACATCCAGATCCACATCCAGATCCAGCAGATCCACATCCAGATCCAGCAGATCCACATCCAGATCCACATCCAGATCCAGCAGATCCACATCCAGATCCAGCAGATCCACATCCAGATCCAGCAGATCCACATCCAGATCCAGCAGATCCACATCCAGATCCACATCCAGATCCAGCAGATCCACATCCAGATCCACATCCAGCAGATCCACATCCAGATCCAGCAGATCCAGATCCAGATCCAGCAGATCCAGATCCAGCAGATCCAGACTCTGATCCAGCAGATCCAGACTCCGATCCAGCAGATCCAGATCCAGATCCAGCAGATCCAGATCCAGCAGATCCAGACTCAGATCCAGCAGGATCCAGAGAACGGCGGTGAATGAGGAGTCTGTCAGGCTAAATGCAGATGTTGTGTGTTTCTGCTTGTTGACAGACGATGAGGAGCTCTACATCCAGCAGGCGGTTGTATTTATCGAAGACGCCATCCATGTGAGTTTTTCTCTTTCTTTCCATGTGGAAGGTAAAAAATGGAAAAAGACTCATATAGAAATGATTTTTCCTTAATTAAAGTTGCTCAATGAGGTTTTTAACCCTGACACCTCCATCAGATCTTCCTCTCATACCACCAGGACCAGCAGTGTGGAACTGGGATGGTCATGTGACCCTCCAGCTGGTCATGTGACCCTCCAGCTGGTCTACGGAGGTTTTCCAGCGTTTCTTTACAGTCCAGACACAACATGTAGTGTTTATTCAGAGACTCTAGATGGTAAATCCACCATTATTTATCACATCTTCATCACCATCACTACCATGTTGCTAAGAGACCTCTATTTTCACCTGGACATGATGATGAAGACACTTCCTGTCAGACTTTCCACCAATCAGAGAGCTTAATTTTATTTTTCTTCCTGCTCTCTGGAGAGGACGGAGGCCTCTTCTCTCCCTCCGTTCCCACTGCCTGCTGCTGCTTTGTGTCGTCCGTCTGAGCCTCTCTCTGCATTTCATTCTGAATGAAGCCATGGATCCGCTCAGCCGGTCTCTCCATCTTCTACCTGGAGAAGTGGAGCTGCAGGTCCTGACGGAGTCCTGGAGACGTGATGAAGGTCATGTGTCTGCCGCCTCTTTCTGTGGAGGATTTATGATAGCTGGTTGGTGTGTGTGAGGTTTCCCGGTGTGTGTGTGAGGTTTCCCGGTGTGTGAGGTTTCCCGGTGTGTGCGGTTTCCCGGTGTGTGCGGTTTCCCGGTGTGTGAGGTTTCCCGGTGTGTGAGGTTTCCCGGTGTGTGCGGTTTCCCGGTGTGTGCGGTTTCCCGGTGTGTGCGTTTTCCCGGTGTGTGAGGTGTCCCGGTGTGTGCGGTTTCCCGGTGTGTGCGGTTTCCCGGTGTGTGCGGTTTCCCGGTGTGTGCGTTTTCCCGGTGTGTGTGAGGTGTCCCGGTGTGTGTGAGGTGTCCCGGTGTGTGTGAGGTTTCCCGGTGTGTGAGGTTTCCCGGTGTGTGAGGTTTCCCGGTGTGTGCGGTTTCCCGGTGTGTGCGTTTTCCCGGTGTGTGCGGTTTCCCGGTGTGTGAGGTTTCCCGGTGTGTGAGGTTTCCCGGTGTGTGAGGTTTCCCGGTGTGTGCGGTTTCCCGGTGTGTGCGGTTTCCCGGTGTGTGAGGTTTCCCGGTGTGTGCGGTTTCCCGGTGTGTGCGTTTTCCCGGTGTGTGAGGTTTCCCGGTGTGTGTGAGGTTTCCCGGTGTGTGTGAGGTTTCCCGGTGTGTGAGGTTTCCCGGTGTGTGAGGTTTCCCGGTGTGTGCGGTTTCCCGGTGTGTGCGGTTTCCCGGTGTGTGAGGTTTCCCGGTGTGTGAGGTTTCCCGGTGTGTGAGGTTTCCCGGTGTGTGAGGTTTCCCGGTGTGTGAGGTTTCCCGGTGTGTGTGAGGTTTCCCGGTGTGTGCGGTTTCCCGGTGTGTGCGGTTTCCCGGTGTGTGAGGTTTCCCGGTGTGTGAGGTTTCCCGGTGTGAGAGGTTTCCCGGTGTGAGAGGTTTCCCGGTGTGTGCGGTTTCCGGTGTGTGAGGTTTCCCGGTGTGTGCGGTTTCCGGTGTGTGCGGTTTCCGGTGTGTGCGGTTTCCGGTGTGTGAGGTTTCCCGGTGTGTGAGGTTTCCCGGTGTGTGCGGTTTCCCGGTGTGTGCGGTTTCCCGGTGTGTGCGGTTTCCCGGTGTGTGCGGTTTCCGGTGTGTGCGGTTTCCCGGTGTGTGCGGTTTCCCGGTGTGTGCGGTTTCCCGGTGTGTGCGGTTTCCCGGTGTGTGCGGTTTCCCGGTGTGTGAGGTTTCCCGGTGTGTGCGGTTTCCCGGTGTGTGCGGTTTCCCGGTGTGTGCGGTTTCCCGGTGTGTGTGTGAGGTTTCCCGGTGTGTGTGTGAGGTTTCCCGGTGTGTGAGGTTTCCCGGTGTGTGCGTTTTCCCGGTGTGTGCGGTTTCCCGGCGTGCGAGGTTTCCCGGTGTGCGAGGTTTCCCGGCGTGTGAGGTTTCCCGGTGTGCGAGGTTTCCCGGTGTGTGAGGTTTCCCGGTGTGTGAGGTTTCCCGGCGTGTGAGGTTTCCCGGCGTGTGAGGTTTCCCGGCGTGTGAGGTTTCCCGGCGTGTGAGGTTTCCCGGTGTGTGAGGTTTCCCGGCGTGTGAGGTTTCCCGGTGTGCGAGGTTTCCCGGTGTGCGAGGTTTCCCGGTGTGTGAGGTTTCCCGGTGTGTGCGTTTTCCCGGTGTGTGCGGTTTCCCGGCGTGCGAGGTTTCCCGGTGTGCGAGGTTTCCCGGCGTGTGAGGTTTCCCGGTGTGTGAGGTTTCCCGGTGTGTGAGGTTTCCCGGTGTGTGCGGTTTCCCGGTGTGTGCGGTTTCCCGGCGTGTGAGGTTTCCCGGTGTGCGAGGTTTCCCGGCGTGTGAGGTTTCCCGGCGTGCGAGGTTTCCCGGCGTGTGAGGTTTCCCGGCGTGCGAGGTTTCCCGGTGTGCGAGGTTTCCCGGTGTGCGAGGTTTCCCGGTGTGAGAGGTTTCCCGGTGTGTGAGGTTTCCCGGCGTGTGAGGTTTCCCGGTGTGTGAGGTTTCCCGGTGTGTGAGGTTTCCCGGTGTGTCGCCATGTCTGGAAGATCAGTGATGGACGATGCCGAGCAACTAGCAGCGCGTGAACTGGTGCGCTGGTAGAGCAGGACCGTGAGCTGGATGCCAGTCTGGCCTGAACTGGCAGGCTGGTTGTGATTCTGGAGCTCCTCCATGGAGTGGGAAACGTCTTGTAGAAGCTGATGCTCGGTTTGACCCGATCCGGCTGTTTCAGAGTCCGATGAGGCCACTGAGGACTTCAGGCTGAGCCAAAATAAGCTGTTATCTGGATCTGGCTCCTTGGACTGGGCTTGCAGGCTGGTTATCACGTCTCCTGGAATGTAATGATGTCTGACGCTCAGCCCCCCCCCCCACCCCCCACCCTGTGCTCAGGCCGGTGAAACTACATGGAACTCAAGGCCGCATTTATGTGGGTCAAGTATCCGGTTCTGTGCGAAGAACTCCCATTTTTTACCCCGTCTGCCCAGCATTGTTTCTCTGTAAATCCTTCGTGTTATAATGGAGGGGGTGTGTAACGAACCGACATGAGGAGACAAGCCCCCGCCCCTGCGAAGAATAAACATGCGGCAGCCGCATAAGTTCCTGACGCACCGGGCCAGCTCCCCCTCTGTGACGCTGCAGGATACTGGCGGGAACTGCTGTCCAATCAGCATCTTGATGTGTTTTAGATCACGAGAAATGGGAGCAAACACAAAAGTGTTGCGTTTATGTTTGTGTTCAGGGTAAATATGTATTCTCCCTGCTGTTATGTGTTAATATGTAACACTTGTATGACATGTTGTGTCCTGTGTGAAGCTGTATTAATCATGTGCAGCTGTCTACAGTACCGGTCCATTTACCACCGGGTGGACCCCAGCTCGCTCCGTCTGTGTCGGTGGTACTACTCCAGCATATGCCAGTGGTATGTTCTTTCTGAATAAACGACCACACGTGTCAGGATGATGCTGTCACACACTTCTTCTGTTCTTCATGACCGTACCAGATGCTAGTGCTACTGTACCAACCGGGGCCGCTCTGCCCCGTGAGCCGCCGTGCAGCAGGCTGTACGGGCTTCTTGCTCCAACACACCACTCGGAATTTAATAAGTCATACAGGTGCGTTGGAGCAGGAAGACGGTGAAAACCTACTTGCTTGGCGGCCGTTGTAGGACGAGTGGGTTAGGCCTGGTGTTTATGGGATGAGAATCTGCCGTAAATCCTCGTCTGAAAACCTGAAATAAAATTAGTTGGATCTGAAAGTTGTGAAACCTGAGAAGTATTCTGAAAGTCCTAAAAGGCTTTGAATCTCTGCATTTCGTGCGAACTGCATGAGAGTTGCGGATGTTCAGACGTTCAGAAGTCTCGTTGTCTGGTCGGCACTCTCAGAGTTTCTAACGCACCACATCAGGTTGCCAGCATCAGAATCGTAACGTGATCTGAAAACGCATCAGTGCCATCCAGAAGTGACCAAACTGGGACAACTTTATGAAAACTGTCTGGAATGACAACAAAGCTGCAGCCTGTAATCCGATTGGCTGACCTACCTGCACCCACCCCCCTGCCACAGGCTCCTGAACATCACCATTGCCGTGGTTTTGTTGCTGGCGTTTGTGGAACAGCCGTCCTCCCTGAGCGCCAGCTCGGACCCCCGCCGTGCATCCCGCCCCTGGGTGCCGCCATGTGGCTTCACAGAGAGCGTAGAGATGATCTGCCTCCTGATCTTCTGTCTAGACCTTGCTGTGAAGGTGAAGGCGGACATGCAGCACATTTCTAGTCGTGTAGAAGCTGCTGCTTTTTAACTCCTGCTTCCGTTGTTCTGGTTCGTCCTCAGAGCTATCTGATTGGCTGGGAGGAATTCAGGAAGAACAAATGGCTCATCAGCTACACAGTGATCATCAGTGTGTCCATCATTGACTGGGTCTTGTCCATCAGCATGGTGTGTGACGAGGTGAGGCTTGTGTGTGTGATGAGATCAGCCTATCAGGACACTTCCTGCTCCGTGTCGTCTCACATGACTTTTGCTTTGTTAAACAGAGGCTGAGGGTCCGGCGGCTTCTCCGGCCATTCTTCCTGCTGCAGAACTCCTCTCTGATGAAGAAGACTTTGAAGTGCATCAAGAGGACTCTCCCAGAGATCGCCAGGTACGAATCCTGGCAACACTTCCAGGGAAAGGCCGTTAGCTGTTAGCAGGGTGGCAGAAGGCTCATTCGTCAACTCTGTTTGACATGATGCAGAATTTAGTGAATTCTAAGTTTGCACCAAACGATGATAGTTCTACGTCACGGCTCGGAACTGGTGGATCCGGTTGGAGGGAACAGCTGACCTTGTTTCCGACTCTGTAGCCCAACTCCAACACGGGAAGGTAAAACCGGTGGTGACCTATAGATTCGTTACAAAGCGTAATTCACGAACACTTTCTATGATAAATAAATAGCTTTGTTATCTCGTAGACATGAGGTTCATGAAAGGGGGCTACATCAGCCAAACCGAGCTTCTATCCCGATAATATTGTGGGTTTAAAATGATCCAATAAAATGTTTTAGATCCAAAACTGCTGGAACATTCACTGTTCCGTTTTACTGAGAAGACTGGAATCTTCTCTGATCAAACCATCCATCCATCCATCTTCTGCCGCTTATCCGGGGTCGGGTCGCGGGGGCAGCAGCCCAAGCAGGGAAGCCCAGACTTCCCTCTCCCCAGCCACATTTGCCAACTCTGCGGGGGGGATCCCGAGGCGTTCCCAGGCCAGCCGAGAGATATAATCCCTCCAGCGTGTCCTGGGTCTTCCCCGGGGTCTCCTCCCAGAGGGACGTGCCTGGAACACCTCACCAGGGAGGTCCAGGAGGCATCCTGACCAGATGCCCGAGCCACCTCAACTGGTTCCTCTCGATGCGGAGGAGCAGCGGCTCTACTCTGATCTCCTCCCGGATGACCGAGCTCCTCACCCTATCTCTAAGGGAGAGCCCGGCCACCCTGCGGAGGAAACTCATTTCAGCCGCCTGTATACGAGATCTCCTTCTTTCGGTCACGACCCACAGCTCATGACCATAGGTGAGGGTAGGAACGTAGATCGACTGGTAAATGGAGAGCTTCTCCTTCTGGCTCAGCTCCTTCTTCACCACGACAGACCGGCGCAGAGTCCGCATTACTGCAGACGCCGCACCGATCCGTCTGTCGATCTCACGCTCCATCCTTCCCTCACTCGTGAACAAGAGCCCAAGCCATGCGTCGAGGTGAGTCCAACTATATCTAGCCAAAACCGCTCAACCTCGCGGACAAGCTCAGGCTCCTTCCCCACCAGAGAGGTGACGTTCCACGTCCCTAGAGCCAGCTTCTGCAGCCGGGGATCGGACCGCCAGGGTCCCCGCCTCTTGCTGCCGCCCAGCTCACACTGCACCCGACCCCTACGGCTCCTCCCGCAGATGGTGAGCCCACGGGAGGTGGGGCCCATGTAACCCTTTCTGGCTGAGCCCAACGGGGCCCCATGGGCGAAGGCCCGGCCACCAGACGCTCCTCTTGTGCCCCACCTCCAGGCCTGGCTCCAGAGGGGGGTCCCGGTAACCCGCGTCCGGGCAAGGGAACATTTCCGCTCATGGTTGTAGTCATCATGGAGTTCTTTGAGCCGCACTTAGCCTGGTCCGTCCTCTAGACACCTGTTTGCCGTGGGTGACCCTACCAGGGGCATAAAGCCCCCGACCACATAGCTGCTAGGATCATGGGGAGACACAAACCCCTCCACCACGATAAGGTGACGGCTCAGGGAGGGGATCAAACCATCCAGATTCATTTAATTTTAATCTGAACTGTCATTTTAACACACACACATCTCCATCACAAGCCTCACTGTCACTGGTTTCACTGGGACCAGGTTGGTAACGTGACTGGTGATGCTCGGTTAAACCCCTGCAGATGATCCAGAACGCTGCAGCACGTCTGGTCTTCAACCAACTCAAATGGGCTGATGTCATTCTGCTGCTAATCCCACTTCACTGGTTTCCAGTTGCAGAGCATCAGTTTCAAAACTTTGTTTCTGGTTTACAAAACAACAACCCAAACGTCTACTGTCTGCCTTCACTCCTTCATCCAGAGCTACACTCCCTCTCCACGGTTACGCTCTACCAGTGGCGTTACCATGACTACATGGGACTAAACCACCAGCCAGACTCTTTTCCTCTGTCGTGCCACGATGGTGGAACGACCTGCTGAACTCTGTCCGATCTGCTTTAAGCTGCAGACTCAGCTCTTCAAGCAGCATTCTGCTCTTAGTTTAACTCAGTTTGTCATCAGATTGAGTTGGAAAGATTTATTATAACAAAAGGACATGACCACAGGGAGGAAAGGGAACAACAAACATGCGAGAATCACTGCCTCCAGCACTAAATGGCATCTCCTGGGTCCAACTGGTTTGACCAGCACTTCTCTATGATGTCCTCTACTGTCAGACGTAAGTCGCTTTGAAGATAAACCTCTGCTAAATGACCATAGAATAGAATAGAAATGCAGACACGCCGCTGTATCCTCTGGAGTACTTCCTGGATCCTGTTGAAGATTAAAGCTGAAAGCTGTGATGGTTTTTAGATCTGATGTTGTCTACATGTTCCTGGATGTTTATTCGTATCTTATTGATGTATTTCTTCCTGTTCAGTGTCGTTTATTCTATCTTCATGCCTGCTTTGTGCTGTCATTCAGAATTCTAATGATTCTATGTACTGATGTTCATTCCCCTGAACTCTCCCAATTTGATATGAAAAATATATGATTTTCCCTTTTTAGAATAGTAAGTGAGGCAAATCTTTGCTTTTTATGTGATGAATCATATTAGGTACAACAACCTTTCTGAGTTGTATTTTTGTTAATTACAGAATGACCATCCTCATCGTTTACAACATAAAGACCTTTACAGTTTTCTTCAGGAAACTGGATGTAAAACTCATTCCCACCTCAACACACCATTAGAATAGATGGTTTTATGCAGGTACAGATGCATCAGCCATTTGAAGCCATTGTTGTGATGGTTGACTTGAGCTGCATCCAGTTACGGGAAACATTAGACATGACATAGAAATAATTTCAGGCATTGTTCTTATTTACAGCGTTGTTGGAACGACTTTTCCGTCCTAGACCTCTGGGTCTAACCTGTGTCTGCATGTGTTTTCCTGTCTCTGCAGCGTCATCCTGCTGCTGGCGCTCCACCTCTGCCTCTTCACGATGATCGGCATGCTGCTGTTCGCCAAAACCGATGTGAGTTCATGTGTGTGGACACACCCCAGCTGCAGTTATGACTCAGAAAGGGATGCTCTTTTCCTTTTAACTTGGAACAGCCTCCCTGAAACATCCCAAGACTTGCCTCTAGATGGTTCAGAACCAGCGATGCACCACTCCCTGTGGCAGAAGTTTTGTTTCAGGAAGTTGCTGAGGTGTTTTCCCGACATCTTGGAAATCCTGGAACCAGTTTTAACGAGGCAGCTCCTCCTACTTTCCTCCAACCTGTTTTTTTTAGTTCTTTATGAAACAGACTCAAGTCATTGTTTTTTCATTTAGTTCAGATTTATTTGTAAAATACCAGTTTACAACAAAGTGGAGACACAATCCCATTAAAATAAATCCATTTGACCTTCCACATTATTATTATTATTATTATTATTATTATTATTATTATATTTACTTTTAGAATCAGCTTGTTAATATCAACCAGTTCATATATATAATGACCCTGCTAACGAAATCATCATCCATCCGTCCGTCCATCCATCCATCCATCCATCCGTCCGTCCATCCATCCATCCGTCCGTCCGTCCATCCGTCCATCTGTCCATCCATCCGTCCTTCCATCCATCCATCCATCTGTCCATCCATCTATCCATCCATCCATCCATCTATCTGTCCATCCGTCCGTCCATCCATCCATCTGTCCGTCCATCCGTCCATCTGTCCATCCATCCATCCATCCATCCATCTGTCCATCCATCCATCCATCTGTCCATCCATCCGTCCATCCATCCGTCCGTCCATCCATCCATCCATCCATCTGTCCATCCATCCATCCATCTGTCCATCCGTCCGTCCGTCCGTCCGTCCATCCATCCATCCCGATGTCAGGTCATGGGAGCAGCTGCACCACTTCATCCAGACAGCGTGTCTCCTTATGATGGGACACTCCTGGAACCCCTCACGACGAAGGCATCCGGGATGCATCCTGACCAGACGTCTGATCCACCTCATCTGGTTTTATTCAGATGTCTGAAGAAGATGTCTGATGTTTCTGTCTCTTAGGAAGAGTCCAGACCGTCACGGTCAAATGTATTCTCCAAGTCCAGAACACACATGTAGACTGGTTGGGCAAACTCCCATGCCCCCTCCAGGACCATGATGGAGGTGTAAAGCTGGTCCACTGTTCCACGACCAGCACAAAAACCACACTGCTCCTCCTCAATCCGAGGTACGACTATCTGACAGACCCTTGAATACACTTTACCAGGAAGGCTGAGGACTGTGATCCAGTCAGTAGTGTCCACTCAGACTCAATGTCCCCCGCCTCACTCGGGTTGAAGCTCTGCTGAAGGTGGGAGTTGAAGCTCGCTCTGACAGGGGACTCAGCCAGACGTTCCCAGCAGATCCTCACAACACGTTTGGGCCTGCCAGCTCTGACCGGCTTCCTCCCCCACCATCTGAGCCAACTCACCACCAGGTGGTGATCAGTTGAAGCTCCGCCCCCCTCTTCACCCGAGTGTTCAAGGCATGTGGCCGCAGGTCCGACGATACGACTACAAAATCCATCATGGAACCGCGGCCCAGGGAGTCCTGATGCCAGGTGTACATATGGACACGCTTCTCTTCGTTCTGGACAATCCGTGATGAACACGGAAGTGTAAAAACAAAAACACCTCTCGGGTTCAGATAGAGGGAGCCGTTCCTCCCAATCAGGCCCCTCCAGGTCTCACTGCCTACATGAGCACTGAAGTGCCCCCGCTATTTATTTGATTTCTTTTCATTGAGCCGGTGTTTCTGTGTTTCTGTTCAGGATCCCAAGAAGAACGGGGAGTGGCAGCTGTATTTCAAAGACCTTCCTAATTCTCTGACCTCTCTGCTGGTTCTGCTGACCACAGCCAACAACCCGGATGGTAAACAACCTGTTAAAGTCAGAACCAGCTGTTTTCATGCTGCTGCGACGCAGCTGACCTACTCTTCTGTGTTACAGTGATGATTCCTGCTTATTCCCTCAACAGAGGCTACTCCATCTTCTTCATCGTCTTCAGCGTCATCGGTGATTAAAGTTATTCCTGCAGCTTTGACTCATTTGGCGTTGTTGTAGATTATTAAAGTAGTTTTTCTGTGCACAGGAACCTACTGCCTGATGAACTTACTGACTGCCATCATCTACAACCAGTTCAGAGGATATTTACTGGTAAGTCTTATTTATATTCGTCCATTTAGCTTCTGATCAGTCGTCACTGAAGCTGGATGATGTCATCAACCTGCATCAGAATGAAAAGTCAGGTTGATGCTTAAATAAATCATGTTATAACACTGTTTCCAGATGGAAAGGTGGGTTTGTCGGGCCAACCACGGTGTGTTGGAAAGACTGGTCTCTAAAAACTTGTGGTTTTTCCAGGCAAGAAAGTTTCAGGCCAAGTCAATGCTGGAGGGTTTTGCAAGTTCAGTGAAGTGTGTGGTTCATTCAAGAAGTTGTCACATTGAGGACTGCATGCCTGAATAGCAGTTAGTTGCCCTGTATCTAAACGGCAAAATATCTGCTCAAGCTCACCAACCATTCTATCCACACAGAAGGAATGGTAACTCTCTTCTCAGTGGCTCCGTTACATGATGTTTTTTCATTTAGAATTAGTGATTTGAAATGAAATCATTCTGAAATGAAAGTATTCTCCTTTGGCTTTACATGGAAACAGTTTTTCAGAACGACCTGAATAATGTAATGAGCGTTTAAATGACTTAGGAGTAAATCAGTTTGGATTTAAATTGGGAATTAACCAGTCACTAACTTTGGAAATAAGTTTAATTCTGAATTGTCATGAGGTGTTTGCGTGGTAATTTTTCATTGTTTTGAAGCGGATTTAACTTTTATTCGAAATTACTGAATAATTAAAACACTCGTGTAAATGTGGCCAGTGTGTCTGAGTTCAACTCAGTGTGTGAACCTGCGGTTGCCGACAACACAAAATCCTCCATTTTCCTTTGTTTACCTTGTCTTGGCACCTGGTTCAAAGCCCAAAGCCCTGGGCGTGGCACAGGGCTTTCTCTCATGCAGCTCTGTGGCAAATGCATCTGTGCGTTTGCCCATAAATGTGTCACATACTGCTTGTTTGCAGATCAAAGCTTCTGCCAGCTCTAAAGTTTCTTTGTGAAGGAGTTTGTGGAGTCCTTCAGTAACAGACACAGTGACTGAAACATCCATAGTGCATAGACTGCTGAGAACTTTGCTCTCAGACCAACAGCTTTGGCTGATCCAATGGCAGAAAGGCATTCCAAAATGGCTGGCTGTGTCTCAAGAACCGCACTGTTTGATCACAACTGACATGCTCATGGAGTGTTTGAAAGTTTCACCAACTCAGTTGTTGTCAGTCCACGCCTTGCCCTGGGCCTCCTTGAACTGATGATGATTCAACTCAAGCAAGCTGAAAAGCTCTGCAGATTCTGGGATGGCCTTACAAGTATGGCACAACACCAGGTGAGCATAACAATGCACGTAGAAAGCTTTAAGCCTGTTCCATCCTCCACGAGAACAAGAACTGAGTTCTTGTTCTCGAGGCTGCAAGAACAAGAAAAAACGTCTTGTTCGGCAGGTCCATACATACTACACAAGAAGCAGGTCTGCAGCGGGGAGGGATCACTGCGGGGGGGGGCGATGTCTGCTTTATGTGCAATGAACCCGGTTGTTCCCTCCTCCGAGGAGGTTATTTTCCCCGGCGTCTTTTTGCTTAAGATAAGTTAAAAGGTTACGGAGGGATTTTATAAATATTTCAAGAGTTGTTGCAAATGTAAAAATGAAGAAGTGATTAAATTCTGGTGGTGATCAGGATCACCGTTTGGATCCAGGAATGTTTTAAAAGGATTCTTAAACGTTGTGCTTGGTGGAGGTTTCCGCTCTCCAAGTTTCTAGTTTCATATTTAACGAGCAGCTTCGTCCACGGCAGGGCGGGTCGTGCACGCGGCTGGGCGGGTCGTGCACGCGGCGGGGTCCGAATGTTTTAATGCTACATGTAAAAATGTTGGTGCTTTCTCACCACCTCGATCAGCTGTTTTATCAAAACAATCCGTTTTGCCGGCAACAGCAAACGGAAGCAGCAACTCCGCTTCCTGCTTTCTCTGTGTTAACCACGCCCACCTCCAGTGTCCGACCAATCACACCATACTTCTCGCAGCCCCGCAAGAAAAAAGTTCTGACAGCCCGGTGTGTCAAGAACTGTCCTCAAACACGTCCGCGAGAACAAAATGACGTCATTTTCTTCTCGGAGCCTCGAGAACAAGAAAAAAGTTCTGGCTTCTCGTGGAGGATGGAACAGGCTTTAGGATGGACCCTTCTGAAATGTGCTTGTACACCTCCAGTGAACCCAGTCATGACAGCCGCACCATCATGTTTGTGCTACACACTGAAGTTCTGCAAGACCATTGTTTTGCATCTGCAACTCATTTGCCATGGACTGTGCTCAGAAACCTTCTTTCACTGTCCCTTCTGACACAAACAGCTACCTGCTCTGATTTATCATCCCGTCTGCCATGATGGCACAGATTTCTGTCATTTCAGACACAATAACACCAGTAACATCCTGGGAATAACAGTCCATCATCTCATCCTGGGACGTTGGACAGATATACTCAGCCTTTTAGGGGGGTTATGTTTTTGCAGAAAAGGATCAAATTCCTTCCAAAGCTCCATGCTCCATGAGAAAATTCCCTCTGATTGTGCTGCCTTCATCATAAGCACGAAAGGGGAGTCCCTGTCTCCCAGCATGGCCATGGCATTTGCTAACACCCATGTTAGCAAATGCCAACATCTGTGCAACATTTCCCAGTTTGTGAGTTCCCTGGTAGCTTTTCCATGCAACAGCACTGTCCTCATGGGTTTATGTCATCTCATGCTTGCTAGAGGTGACTTTCATCCACTTCTTGGAACCACTACTGACCAATCTGTTGATGTTTTTGCCAAACACTCTACATGGGAAGCAGACAGTTGTATTCTAGTTGACTGAATGTTCTACCCAGATGTGCTTTCCAAACCAGCTGTGGTGAAATGCTCGCTTCTGCGTACCAAAACTGTCTTGTGGGGAGAAACTTCAGCTATACCTGTCTGGACCCTGTGTCTTGGTGCGTTTGCTCTCCATCTTTGTCTGTAATTAATTTGATCTGCCTCTGCGTGCAGAGGTGGTGCAGGCTTCAACAAACTCCCCGACATCTCTTTCCATAGTGGGCCACCAGAAACTACGCCTTATCAGAGGGAGTGTCTGCACAGAACCAGGATGGCACGCCAGGTGGGAGGACTATCCCCACTGGAGACTAGGGAATGTGCTGCATCGGGCACAAAGAGACGTCACAGGGTCCTGTACCGGGGTCAGGCTGTTGCTGCTGGTTTCCTAACCTTGTCATCCACCTCCCAGTTATCCACCTCCCAGTATCCAGCAGCTATGACACACAGTCACAGGCAGTATGGTGTCAGGAGAAGCCAGAGGCATAAGTTGGAATTGGCAAGAAAGGGAGTCAGGTTTCTGGTTCTTGGGCCCGGGTCTGCATGACAGAATAAAATGAAATCGATTTAAAAAAAAATAAAAATCAACGGGCCTCACGAGGATTCATTCGTTAGGCAAACTGCAGGTATTCCAGGTTCTTGTGGTCCGTCTGGATGAGGAATGGCACCTTGGATCTCTCCAAACAATAGCGTCACTGCTCTAGTTTTATGGCTTAGAGTTCTCTGTCACCGACATGGTAATTCCGTTCTGTACGTGTTAGTTGCCGGGAGAAAATGGCACAAGGATGCAACTTCTGAATTTCAGGAGATCGCTGGAACAGCACAGCCCCGACTCCAAGTTGGTAAGCATTACGAAGGTCCAGCTTCGGGAAGATAGTGGAACCATGGAGGGAGTTGAAAGCTGACTCAAGAAGGGGATGTTCATTTTTTAATGGTTGTAGCATTTAACCAGTAGTCTATACAGGGCCGGAGAGAACCGTCTTTCATGGAAACAAAGAAGAATGCAGCACCCATGGGAGATGAGATGGGTCTAATAAACTCAGCAGCCAGGGAGTCAGTGATATGTGTTTCCATGGCTTCAGTCTGGTTTGGACAGGTTGTACAGACGACTGGTAGGCAATGGGGCACCTGGAAGTAATTCAGTCTACAACAGCCACACCACAGAGCACAAACCACAACAATTTTATTCTCCAAAACTCTGAAATTTGCTGTTGTTTGTTCCACACCGCGCCATCATTACTTGAAATGAACTGGTCACAACCCCCCACGTCACGTCTGGGGACACGTAAATGTGAAAAAGTGTTTCCATTACAATGTTGTGACATATTTCTGTATAAGACAGCTGAAAAACCTCTTCATGAGAGCATAAAAACTTTTTAGCAATATTTGACACTTTTTAAAAAAAAAAGTGGATGTTTCCATTCATGTTTTTATTACGATATTTAGGTTTTTTTTATAATCCTCCCAGTTCTCCGATCCAGATGGAGATTGTGTAAAAATAGCCAAGGGTGTTCTAAAACTGCAATTCTAGGTGTAATGGAAATGCAGCTACTGTAGAGACTGCTGATGAGGTCAATGTACACAGCTCTGGTTGTGATGTGAGGCACTTACATTTATAATCTTATACTGACATTTAATATGCAAAAACAATCCCTCACTGTGGAATAGACTGCTGGGCGGTGAAGCCTAAGACTGAGTAGATGCAAGTTGGCCATCTTGGGTATCTCTGGCTTAGCTCTCCATTTTTGAGACTCAACGCATTGATGCTGGAGCTTGCACACTCCCTGTCCGGCCCTGAAAATCCAAAAGCGCCTGTGTAGACTCTCTCAGTGCCGGGGTTATGTTACTAGATAATGATTTTAGTTATGTACCAGATCAAGTATGGTTGGGTGGAGACTATCTGAGCTCATGTTGCAGTGGCAGCCACCAACTTTCATTAGCCCCCTTTGCCAGTGATAGTTTCAGGAGATGACTATCAGAGCTCCTATCCTTCAGGTGTTTGACCTCTATTGGTCTAAACCAGTTTGGGTACTGGTTTAGAAAATGCTGAGTTGTGTTGTTGACTAGACAGAGGTTAGTGGATTCTCTTGCCTTTTCTTTAGATACCTGATCAGGTTATTTCTTTCCATCTGTTTCTGCTCGCTTCTATGGAGCACAAAGATACCTTTAGGCCAGACCTCTCTAGTTGGCTCTTTCCTGGTTGTAGGGTCACCTCTGCTGGTGGTTTTGGTGAACCGCAGGCTATCTTTTTGCACTCGTACTTCTTACTCGAGTCAATCTAACAGGGTTAATATGTCTCTTGAGCATTTTAACTCCGTCTGGCCGATATCCCCAACTGATCAAGTATTCCTACAGCTTGTACCTTTTACAGCAAATATCCGAAATAACTTTATATCTCCCCTCTTGATCTTTGACCGTATTGTTCATTAAGAACTTTCAGAATGTCACAGTGTCGTTTCACATTAGGGTACACAAAACTGTAGGTAATCACAAAGTAATGATTAATTTTTCAGTACTCAGTTAGTGATAAATTGTTTCCAATGTTTTACTGATTACATTCTGTCATTTTCTATGTTAACTGACAATGATGTAATCATTTATAACTC
>NC_136619.1:3476542-3499042 GCF_933228915.1 Telmatherina bonti | reverse complement strand
CATCCATCCGTCCATCCATCTGTCCATCCATCCATCCATCCATCATCCATCCATCCATCCATCCATCCATCGTCCATCATCCATCCATCCATCCATCCATCCATCGTCCATCCATCCATCCATCCATCCATCCATCCATCTGTCCATCCATCCATCCATCATCCATCCATCCATCCATCCATCCATCCATCGTCCATCCATCCATCCATCCATCATCCATCCATCCATCATCCATCCATCCATCCATCCATCCATCATCCATCCATCCACCCATCCATCCATCATCCATCCATCCATCCATCATCCATCCATCGTCCATCCATCATCCATCCATCCACCCATCCATCCATCATCCATCCATCCGTCCATCCATCCGTCCATCCATCCATCATCCATCCATCCGTCCATCATCCATCCATCCATCATCCATCCATCCATCCGTCCATCATCCATCCATCCATCCATCCATCATCCATCCATCCATCCATCCATCCATCGTCCATCCATCATCCATCCATCCGTCCATCCATCCATCATCCATCCATCCATCCATCCACCCATCCATCCATCATCCATCCATCCATCCATCATCCATCCATCCATCCATCGTCCATCCATCATCCATCCATCCACCCATCCATCCATCCGTCCATCCATCCATCATCCATCCATCCGTCCATCATCCATCCATCCATCATCCATCCATCCATCCATCATCCATCCATCCATCCATCCATCCATCCGTCCATCGTCCATCCATCCATCCGTCCATCCATCATCCATCCATCCATCCATCCATCCATCATCCATCCATCCATCCATCCACCCATCCATCCATCCATCCATCCATCGTCCATCCATCATCCATCCATCCATCCACCCATCCATCCATCATCCATCCATCCGTCCATCCATCCATCATCCATCCATCATCCATCCATCCATCCATCCATCCATCCATCCATCCATCCATCATCCATCCATCAACCATCCATCCGTCCATCCATCCGTCCATCCATCCATCCATCCATCCATCATCCATCCGTCCATAAATCATCCATCCATCATCCATCCATCCATCATCCATCCATCCGTCCATCCATCCATCATCCATCCATCCGTCCATCCATCCATCCATCATCCATCCATCCATCCATCCATCCATCATTCATCATCATCCATCCATCCATCATCCATCCATCCGTCCATCCATCCATCCATCCGACCATCCATCCATCCATCATTCATCATCATCCATCCATCCATCCATCCATCCGTCCATCCATCCGTCCATCCATCCATCATCCATCCATCCATCCATCCATCCATCAACCATCCATCTGTCCATCCATCCATCCATCATCCATCCGTCCATCCATCATCCATCCATCCATCCATCCATCCATCATCCATCCATCCGTCCATCCATCCATCCGTCCATCCATCCATCATCCATCCATCCGTCCGTCCATCCATCCATCATCCATCCATCCATCATCCATCCATCATCCATCCATCCATCCATCCATCCATCATCCATCCATCCGTCCATCCATCCATCCGACCATCCATCCATCCATCATTCATCATCATCCATCCATCCGTCCGTCCGTCCATCCATCCATCATCCATCCATCATCCATCCATCCATCCATCATCCATCCAACATTATCCATCATCATCATCCATCCATCATCCATCCATCATCATCCATCCATCCATCCGTCCTCCATCATCCATCCATCATCCATCCATCCATCCATCCATCATCCATCCATAATTATCCATCCATCCATCATCATCCATCCATCATCCATCCATAATTATCCATCCATCCATCCATCATCCACACATCATCATCCATCCATCCATAATTATCCATCCATCCATCCATCATCCATACATCATCATCCATCCATCCATCATCCATCCATCCATCCATCCATCATTCATCATCCATCCATCCATTCATCCATCCATCATCTATCCTCCATCCATCCATCATCCATCCATAATTCATCATCCATCCATCATCCATCCATCATCATCCATCCATCATTCATCATCCATCCGTCCATCCATCATCCATCCATCCATCCATCCATCCATCATCCATCCATCATCATCCATCCATCCATAATTATCCATCCATCCATAATTATCCATCCATCCATCCATCATTATCCATCTATCCATCCATCATCCATCCATCCATCCATCATTATCCATCCATCATCATCCATCCATCCATCATCCATCCATAATTCATCATCCATTCATCCATCCATCCATCCATCATTCATCATCCATCCATCCATCATTCATCATCTATCCATCATCCATTCATCATCCATCCATCCATCCATCCATCATTCATCATCCATCCGTCCATCCATCATCCATCCATCATCATCCATCCATCATCCATCCATCATTATCCATCCATCATCATCCATCCATCCATCCATCCATCCATCATTATCCATCCATCATCATCCATCCATCCATCATCCATCCATCATCATCCATCCATCATTATCCATCCATCATCCATCCATCCATCATCATCCATCCATCCATCATTATCCATCTATCATCCATCCATCCATCATCCATCCATCATCATCCATCCATCATCCATCCATCATCATCCATCCATCATTATCCATCTATCCATCCATCATCCATCCATCCATCCATCCATCATCATCCATCCATCCATCATTATCCATCTATCATCCATCCATCCATCATCCATCCATCATTATCCATCCATCATCCATCATCCATCCATCCATCCATCATCCATAATTATCCAGCCATCCATCATCATCCATCCATCATCCATCCATCCATCATCCATCCTTAATTATCCATCCATCCATCCATCATCCACACATCATCATCCATCCATCCATAATTATCCATCCATCATTATCCATCTATCCATCCATCCATCCATCCATCCATCCATCCATCCATCCATCCATCATCCATCCATCCATCATCCATCCATAATTATCCATCCATCCATCATCCATCCATCATCATCCATCCATCCATCCATCCATCATCCATCTTATCAAGGGAAATGCTGAAGTGTTTTCAGGTCAGCTGTCAGACATAGATCTTCCACCATGTCTAGGATCTTCTCCAGGTTTCCTTTCAGTGTGACATGCTGGGAAACCTTCTCCAGGATCTATCCTGACCAGATCTTTGCAGCATGTAACCATGGAGGCAGGCAACATTCACTGTGCTGCTAAATGTGTTTGACGGTAGAACATGTGGACCTTAACCTCAGCAGACTGGGGATGAAGTCAAAGTTAAATTGAATTACTAATCTTCACTTTGGGTTATTCAGTTTTTTTGTATTTTATAGTTAAAATGTTTCCCATCACAACCTCTCCCAGCCACTATACGTGTACCCCCCTGCTATCCATCACCTGTATACTCCCCACTGGATTTATTTTCCGCAAATATCACATCTCATTCCATTCATTTCCATTAAACCTCGCTCTTTCATCGCGCTCTGGTTCACATGCTGCTCTGAACCCCAGCTTTGGACTTACTACCACCCATCTTCCTAGTATTCGCTCCCTTTCCACACTTTTAAGTCTCAGCTAAAAACCCACCTGCTGAGCTTTGCCTTCTCTGTGTGAGTGGGCGGACCTGGACCTGGTCTTACTGTGTTTGTTTGGATGTTTACTCCATTATTAACTACTTTATCAGTTTCACACAGCATCAGATTTTAATAGGTGTTATTCCACCTGTACACACATTTTCTCATTTTCTCCTCTTTAGGTCCTTCAGATCATCATATATGTTGTCTACAGGAGCCCCAACTCCCAAGGGTGGGTTTGGATTATTTTACATTAACTTTGGAGACACAAACTGTGTATTAGGGCTGGTTTGAGGCTGAAAGCAGTCCTCTGCGAGACCTGAAGCACCTGATCTGGAAAACAACACAGCTAAAATTTCAGAAGGGAGATGCCTCACACTGACGGACTTATCATCACGTTTGCAGTTTAACGTGAAACTTGTGGAAGGAGTATATTTGATTATTCTTTAAACTGTTTAATCAGCACCATTTTTTCTTAGTTTAACTCTGTATGTTGATTTGAACAGCTGAATAATGAAAAGTGGATGTCAGGATTTAAAAAGGTTTTACAATCTGGATCAAACATGAGATACAGAGAGGAGTGAAACGTTAAACCAAGCAGCTGCAATAAGGATGTAAGTGTGTAACCCTATAAACGTGTCTGTGTGTGTGTGTGTGACTGCAGGGATCCCCCGCACACCGTTATATCCCTGTGGGAAATGATTCGTCTGGTCAACATGCTCATTGTCTTCCGCGTACTTCGCATCATCCCGGACATCAAGGTACAAACACAGGGAGGAGGTGATCCGTCTGCTTTCAGCCTCCTAGTAAAAGTACTATGATGGTGTGTGACACCATCTCTCCCTCATTTGTCATGTGACATCATGTGCACCGCCATATAATCCTGGTTTAAATGAGCATCATCATGTTTCAGTAATCCTGGCTGTTTAATAGCAGAGCACCATTCCTGGATCTAGATCCAAATCCTCTTCTACACTTCAGCCCGGCATGCCCATTGTCCTCCACATGCAAGCAGTGGCTTAGCGGAGACGTGAAGGCAGCTGCCTGTGGGCTCGTGTGACAAAAGACATGTTTCATACGTGCTTCTTGTCCTGCAGCTCATGGCGTTGGTTGCAAGCACTCTGCTGGATCTGGTAAAAAACCTCCGAGCATTTGCAGGGATTCTGGTGGTGAGTGATTGCTTCCATCTTTCCTGCACTGAGCTGATGCACATCTGCAGCTGCTCCAGCTGATGCACATCTGCTCTCATGTGGTTTCCATGCAGGTGGTGTACTACGTGTTTGCTGTGCTTGGGATCTGGCTGTTTGAAGGGGCCATTAAACCTCCTCCGGTCAGGTAAAGAATTCACATATCACTTATTTTTGGACTATCTGAACTATCTGAGGAGCATTTCCATAGAAGCTGTGTGTGTGTGTGTGTGTGTGTGTGTGTGTGTGTGTGTGTGTGTGTGTGGCTGTGGTTCTCCTGTGAGCTTTACACCTCATCTGTGTAACATTAAACCAGCTCTCAGCCATGTTTCATGTAAAACCAGTTTATGTGTTCAGAATGCACATCTTGCTGTGTATGTCAGCATGCTAGCAGTGAGATTAGTCGCTCCTGGTCTTTGTACAATATGAGGACAACGTGTCTTATGTGTGTGTCCCAGCATGCTCTCAAACACCTCCATGGACAACGGGACCTCTAATTACAGCATGGAGTGTGGAACGTACGAGCAGCTGGACTACTGGCCCAACAACTTCAACGACTTCGCTGTCAGTAAAACCTTCGCTTTCGGTCTACTTTGTCCCTGAAGGCGGTGAACAGAGGGGTAATCAGAGTACTTTCCCACCTTCTCTGTGTCCAGGCAGCCATCATTTTACTGTATGACATCATGATAGTCAACAACTGGCAGGCCTTCATGGAGGCGTACAGCAGATACACCACTGAGTAAGAAAACACTCCTGATGATGGAGGTGATGATGATGCTGAAGGTGATGATGATGATTTCTGTCTCTCAGGTGGTCCAAAGTCTACTTTGTCTGTTGGTGGCTCACCTCCTCTGTGATGTGGGTCAACTTGTTTGTGGCGCTCATCTTGGAGGTGAGTTGACCAGAACAACACAAACATGACGGACCGTTTTGGTTGAGGTTCGGCTTGTAGCTCCTGCTGGATGTCGCCACAACGCCTCGCTGCAGCTCCTTGTTCAGTTCATCGTCAGTCAGAAGGACAATGTTTCAGGCTGGATCCTCTGTAGGGGTCTGAAAGCACTGATGGCGTTTGGACTCTGAACATCAGCAACATTTGATAAAAACTAGAGTATAAAAACACACACAGCGCTGAGTTTCAGTACGATGCTTCAGATGTTTGATGTGGTGGTTTTTCAGGAGTAAACTAAATGTTCAACCAGTCACACCATGAATTTTGTTCCTGTTTTCATCCAGAACTTCACCTACAAATGGGACCGCAGTCACGGCTGCTCCGTTGTAGACGTGGAGAGGATCCGATATCAAACATCCATCCAGCTCATGTTCAGGTACAGCAAAACTTACTTTATCTTACCAAACGCCACCAATGTCACCAACAACCAAACGTCACCAATGACCAAACGTCACCAACAACCAAACGACACCAACAACTAAATGACATTAATGTCACCAATGACCAAACGTCACCAACGTCAGCAAGGACACCAACGACCGTACGTCGCTAACAACCAAATGAGACCAACGTCACTAATGTCACCAATGACACCAACAACCAAATGACACCAAAGACCAAACGTCACCAATGACACTAACACACAAACGTCACCAACATCACCAATAACACCAACGACCAAACGTCACCAACGAACAAACGTCACCAACGAACAAACGTCACCAACGACCAAACGTTACCAACAACCAAACAACACTGACCAAATAACACTAATGTCACCAACGACCAAACGTCACCAACGTCAGCAAGGACACCAACGACCGTACGTCGCTAACAACCAAATGAGACCAACGTCACTAATGTCACCAATGACACCAACAACCAAATGACACCAAAGACCAAACGTCACCAATGACACTAACACACAAACGTCACCAACATCACCAATAACACCAACGACCAAACGTCACCAACGAACAAACGTCACCAACGAACAAACGTCACCAACGACCAAACGTCACCAACGACCAAACGTTACCAACAACCAAACAACACTGACCAAATAACACTAATGTCACCAACGACCAAACGTCACCAACGTCAGCAATGACACCAACGACCAAGTGACACCTACGACCATACGTCGCTAACAACCAAATGAGACCAACTTTACCAATGTCACCAATGACGCCAACAACCAAACGACACCAACAGCCACACGTCACCAACGACCAAACGACACCAACGACTAAATGACATTAATGTCACCAATGACCAAACGTCACCAACGTCAGCAAGGACACCAACGACCGTACGTCGCTAACAACCAAATGAGACCAACGTCACTAATGTCACCAATGACACCAACAACCAAATGACACCAAAGACCAAACGTCACCAATGACACTAACACACAAACGTCACCAACATCACCAACGAACAAACGTCACCAACGAACAAACGTCACCAACGACCAAACGTTACCAACAACCAAACAACACTGATCAAATAACACTAATGTCACCAACGACCAAACGTCACCAACGTCAGCAATGACACCAACGACCAAGTGACACCTACGACCATACGTCGCTAACAACCAAATGAGACCAACTTTACCAATGTCACCAATGACGCCAACAACCAAATGACACCAACGACCAAACGTCACCAACGACCAAACGACACCAACAGCCACACGTCACCAACGACCAAACGACACCAACGACTAAATGACATTAATGTCACCAATGAACAAACGTCACCAACGTCAGCAAGGACACCAACGACTGTACGTCACTAACAACCAAATGAGACCAACGTCACTAATGTCACCAATGACACCAACAACCAAATGACACCAAAGACCAAACGTCACCAACGACACTAACACACAAACGTCACCAACATCACCAATGACACCAACGACCAAACGTCACCAACGACCAAACGTCACCAACAACCAAACAACACTGACCAAACAACACTAATGTCACCAACGACCAAACGTCACCAACGTCAGCAATGACACCAACGACCAAGTGACACCTACGACCATACGTCGCTAACAACCAAATGAGACCAACTTTACCAATGTCACCAATGACGCCAACAACCAAATGACGCCAACGACCAAACGTCACCAACGACCAAACGTCACCAACGACCAAACGTCACCAACGACCAAACGTCACCAACGACCAAACATCACACTCATCAAACATCACCAACGACCAAACGACACCAATGACCAAATGACACTGTCACCACCGACCAAACGTCACCGTCAGCAAAGACACCAACAACCAAGTGTCACCAACGTCAGCAAAGACACCAACGACCATACGTTGCTAACAACCAAATGAGACCAACGTCTCCAATGTCACCAATGACACCAACAACCAAATGACACCAACGACCAAACGTCACCAACGACCAAACGTCACCAATGACCAAACGACACCAACGATCAAATGACACTGTCACCAACGACCAAACGTCACCGTCAGCAAAGACACCAACGACCAAACGTCACCAACGACCAAATGACACCAACGTCACCAATGACACCAACGACCAAATGTCACCAACATCAAACGTCACCAACGACCAAACGTCACCAACGACCAAACGTCACTAACGACCAAACGTCACCAACAACCACACGACACCAACGACCAAATGACATTAATGTCACCAATGACCAAACGTCACCGACGACCAAATGACACGACGATCAAACGACACCAATGACCAAACGTCACCGACAATCATTTCCTGTTTCTTTTGTGCTCCTTACTGACAGGGAGCAGATCCAGGAGCCAACGGAGGAGGAGCTGATTTGTCAGCTGCACCAACATCCACACTTACACCTTTTATGATGAGACACTGCCACCACCCGCCGCCATGCCGTAGGTCGCCACCGTCTTGATGCCCTGACATCTGACATCATGTTTGATTTAAATTTATCATCATAATACGTTTTTACTCACAGAAAAATGTCAAAGGAACTTTTTCTGTCTCACCGCTGGTTGACTTCCAGTCTCATACTGGTTTCATGTGACAAACTGTAGCAATGAAAACTTTCAGAATCATAAAAAACCAGAAAAGTTCGAACAGTTTTTATCAAACTTTCCTGCTGGTTCGTCTTTTAATGGACGCTTTTTTAAAACACGCTGACGTCACTCCAGCGGGGGACGTTGGTGTCCTAGTGTCCTCCTGGACTGGTCCTGTCTGGACTAAAACCTCTCATCTAGTCCTGCTGCACTTTGCAGAGATGATGTTCACTTATTGATCTGTGATCTGCTGGAGGTATGTCTGCAGCTGTAACTTGCCTGAGTTTCACCTGGAAGTATGAGCCCCGTCTTTTAGAATAACTGGCACCATGGAGTTATAGGGTTAAAATAAATTGCAGATTAACATATCTGGACATTTTTATGTCTGATAGCAGCCAAACGGTAGAAACGTTCAGGGACTTCCACTTGTGATGTGCATAAACCTTGTCTTTGGGCTTTGCGGAGGCATCGCAGAAGCTGACTTCTGTCACACTTTGTAGTTTACAAACTTTTTCCAGCATGAGGTTTTCCTTTGTCGTGTTTGTTATCAAAGCTATGAGGAAGACAGAAATCGGCCACAAACAAGGAAACCGAAGTTAATCATCATAATGAGGAAAGGCATGGTTTACTCCAGCTCCAGCGGGACCTTCTCCGCTCAGATTAGGTTTTTTTTCCATGCTTTACAGGGAAAAGCCCGGACTATTCTGGGTTTGCAGTGAAAAACACATTCTGCTGACGAAAAGAAAGGTGAAATCAGTGGAAGTAAATTCACAGCTGAGACAAACTGGGATTCTTCAGGGACACTGTGGTGTGAAAAGGCCTGTAATCTAGAATATTCTGAGACCACATGCGGATTATCATGATGAATGCGTTACGCTGATTTCTGTCTGAAAACATTTGTCAGGTTTAACCTTTTATCAGGCAAGGGACTGTTTATGATCACTTTGTTCACTTCCATTTTCAGCATGAAACTATTTTTTAATGTAACAACAGAAGGGACGTCTTGGTACACACCAGAAGGACAAATTTAGGTTAAAATTTCATTGAGTGCCCTATAAAGGGTTAGGGGTAAAAAGGGAAAAAGCACACTTTTCCTGAGCAAAAAAAACTCTATGTTCTGGTATTTATTGTGAAAAGTTTGTTTTATTTGTTTAGATTTCTTTGTAAAGAAGTTTAACTTTTTAAAATAAATATTTTACCACAAAAATCAAACACTGGTGTTGTTAATGATGTTTAAACATGTTCATGATCCTTGAATGCAACACATCACAAACACTCTGACATCCACAATTTGTAAACAACTGAAGCTTCATCAGATTTACCACTGCCAGGACACCCAGGACGCCCAGCACACCCAGCACACCCAGGATGCCCGTGACACCCAGCACATCTAGGACACCCAGCACACTCAGGACGCCCAGCACACCCAGGACACCCAGGACGCCTAGCACACCCAGCACACCCAGGATGCCCGTGACACCCAGCACATCTAGGACACCCAGCACACCCAGGACACCCAGCACACTCAGGACGCCCAGCACACCCAGGACACCCAGGACGCCTAGCACACCCAGGATGCCCGTGACACCCAGCACATCTAGGACACCCAGCACACCCAGGACACCCAGCACACCCAGGACGCCCAGCACACCCAGCACACCCAGGACGCCCAGGATGCCCGTGACACCCAGCACACCCAGGATGCCCAGCACACCCAGGACACCCAGCACCCCCAGGACACCCGGGGCACCCAGCACACCCAGGACGCCCAGCACACCCAGGACACCCGGGGCACCCAGGACACCCGGGGCACCCAGCACACCCAGGACGCAGAGGAAGCAATGGAGAACTTTTAAATCAAGATGGATGGATCTCCTGGATAGGAAATGGAGGATAATCTGACTGCAGATTACGTCCGATACATAATGGCTCCTCACCGTCATCCATGGAAAGATGTCTAAGAAAAGACGAAACGTGGGAGGAAAAAAACTTGAAATACAGCCCAAATCTGACAAATTTGTTTATTACCTCCACCAGGAAGGTTATGTTTCTGCTGCCATTGATCTCTCTGTGTGTCTCTTAATGTCAAGATGTGTTTCTGAGAACAAGTCCTGGTCTAACTCTGATCCAGATCAGCATCTGGATGCAGGCATGTTGTGATTCTTCCTCAGTGAGAGAATAAACCATTTTCAGTATATCTGCATAAAACTCCACAATAAATGGTGCACTGAGAAGTACCTCGCTCTATTCCTCTAATATATTAATGTATAAATATATGGCAATATTGTCGTCTCGAACTTATTTCTCCTTTTTTCCGCAGGTCTTCCTGAATAAGTGCAGTTGTACATGTTGATCTGTCTTTCCTGTCCTCTCCACCCCAACCAATCGAGGCAGATGGCTGCCCTCCCTGAGCCGGGTTCTGCCGGAGGTTTTCTTCCTGTTAAAGGGGAGTTTTTTCTTTCCCACTGTCGCCGCATGCAGCTCAGGATGGGGGATTGGATCCAAGTCATGATTCGATGCAATCAGTTTGTTTCTATTATAGGATATGTATGAATATGTATGAATTGGCTGGAAATGATGTGGATGTAAAGTGTCCTGTAACAACATTGTTGTGAAGTGGCGCTGTACAAATAAAGTAATTGAATTGGAGACTACCATCCAGAACAGGAGCAACATTCTGGATAATGTAATGAGAGAACCTCTCACAGCACTTTTCTACTTATTTATAAATTAATTAATAATCAGGGCTGCATGGTGGTGTAGTGGTTAGCACAGCAGCCCCACAGCAAGAAGGTCGTTGATTCAATCTCTCTGGGGGGGAGGCTGGAATGGCGGCCTTTCTGTGTGGAAATGTTCTCCCCATGTTTGTGTGGGTTCTCTCTGGGTTCTCCAGCTTCCTCCCACCATCCAAAGGCATGATGTTAGGTTTATTAGTTACTCTAAGAGTCCCTAGGAGTGAGTTTAAATGTCTGTTTGTGGTCCTGTGATGGACTGCAACCTGTCCAGGTGTTCCTGCTAGACTTCTGCTTCTTGTGACCCTTAATTGGATTAATTGGATCTAAAAATGAATGGATTTAATGAACAAGACAATCAGAAGTGTCCACCTTTGAATAAAAAGGAGCAGAAAGAAGATAAATCTTCTTACACAGATAAAGAGAGCAAACGTAGAACTAAAACAAAAACAGCCTCAATCTGACAGAAATGTTTTACTGTCACACATCACCTACCAAATATAATGAACACTTTTTTTTTTATTGTATGTACTCATAATAACAGATTTAATAATCTTCTAAACACAATTGTTTTTCTGTAGTTTCTTTGTGCCGATTGTTCTATAAACTGGGTTTGTACAGAAAAACTCAGTTTTATCCTGCATCATGACAATCTCACATCCTTCTCAATGATTGTTTCCTCTTTCTGATGTGTCATGGATATAGATTGTTAAACATTTCCCAGGCTAGAAAACATGCACTGCTTCCTTCACTCCAACAATCTTTTTTCTTTTCAGGTTTTCATCCAAGTTCTGAGTGAAACGCTCAAAATGTTCCATCTGAAACAGAATGGAGGAGAAAACAGGTTTTGCTGGATGGGTAAGTGTATGAAAAGCATCTCTGTTCCATCTTTAAACAGACTATTTTTACTGTGAGAAATACAAACAGTCTGATTTAAATCTACTTCCATTCAAGTAAGAAATAAACAACAGGTTTAGCACATGTTTAACCCTTAAATCCTCACAAAATGTTTAAAAAATGACAGATAAAAGCAGCTTCTTCAACTAATAAAACCAAACTACGGAGGTTTGTCCAAGGTTCAGACCCTAATGTTTAAAAAACAAGACAAAGGTTATTTCAGATCAAACATTAATGATTGATTATATTCCTAAAATGAATCAATCACATCTGTGTTCAGAGAGTCAACGTTGCTGTTATCCTAAACAGAAATTTTACGTTTCGACTCTGTTTATTTGTTATCTACTGAGGCACAGAGACAGAAACCACATCTTTCACTGAGAAGCTATTCTGAACTTTATGGAGCTCATTATTGTGGAGAATACTCCGGAAGTCTTTTTTTCAATTTGAATTTATTTTTAGTAGAATTTGTAATATTTCATTCATTCCAGAGGGTAATTTTAATGTATATATGAGGAAATAAGCTGATATCTGACCAAAGTATAACAGTTTCACATGCTGTAGGAGCGCCTTGTCTCCAAAAGGTGGCGATAGAACGACGCATCAGGAGTCAGAACAGCCAATAATCCCAGAGAAGAAGAAGACGGACCGGAAGTAGAAAGAGAAGTCATTTAAAACATTTACAAGTTGTTTTAGTTTTTCTTTTATATCTCAGAGTTCCAGATTTAGTTTTTATTGTCTGAAAGCTTTGAACATGGATGGTAAGTGTTGATGATGGTTACAGAATGTCGACGCACACGCCCCACCCGGCTCCTGTAGCTCGTGCACAGTCTCGCATTTTCCTCCTTTAAGTTAAAAAACAGGTTGCTTTGTTTTCTTTCCTTTTTTCTCCTTTAAGTTATAAATCGCTGATGCACGTGTAAAACCCTGACATGACTTCATCTGGGCGGATTTTTTTTTATCAAAGTTTTGTAGTTAAAATGGGCAGCAAAGTGTTCTGATCAGACCACGTGGTCCTCCTGGAAACTAAAACCTGATTCTATAAACATAAAGCTGATTGGCTCTCCAGGTGTTCCACAGGAATGTAGCAGGTAAACAGATGTAGCAGGTAAACAGGTGGTGTAGCAAGTAAACAGATGTAGCAGGTAAACAGGTGGTGTAGCAAGTAAACAGATGTTGTAGCAGGTAATCAGACGGTGTAGCAGGTAATCAGACGTTGTATCAGGTAATCAGACGTTGTATCAGGTAATCAGATGTTGTAGCAGGTAATCAGATGTTGTATCAGGTAATCAGACGTTGTATCAGGTAATCAGATGTTGTAGCAGGTAATCAGACGTTGTATCAGGTAATCAGACGTTGTATCAGGTAATCAGATGTTGTAGCAGGTAATCAGACATTGTAGCAGGTAATCAGACGTTGTATCAGGTAATCAGATGTTGTATCAGGTAATCAGACGTTGTATCAGGTAATCAGACGTTGTATCAGGTAATCAGACGTTGTAGCAGGTAATCAGATGTTGTATCAGGTAATCAGACGTTGTATCAGGTAATCAGACGTATCAGGTAATCAGATGTTGTAGCAGGTAATCAGACGTTGTATCAGGTAATCAGATGTTGTAGCAGGTAAACAGATGTTGTAGCAGGTAGTCAGACGTTGTATCAGGTAATCAGACGTTGTATCAGGTAATCAGACGTTGTATCAGGTCATCAGACGTTGTATCAGGTAATCAGACGTTGTAGCAGGTAATCAGATGTTGTATCAGGTAATCAGACGTTGTATCAGGTAATCAGACGTTGTATCAGGTAATCAGACGTTGTATCAGGTAATCAGACGTTGTATCAGGTAATCAGATGTTGTAGCAGGTAAACAGATGTTGTAGCAGGTAGTCAGACGTTGTAGCAGGTAATCAGATGTTGTAGCAGGTAAACAGATGTTGTAGCAGGTAGTCAGACGTTGTATCAGGTAATCAGATGTTGTAGCAGGTAAACAGATGTTGTAGCAGGTAGTCAGACGTTGTAGCAGGTAATCAGACGTTGTATCAGGTAATCAGACGTTGTATCAGGTAATCAGACGTTGTATCAGGTAATCAGATGTTGTATCAGGTAATCAGATGTTGTAGCAGGTAAACAGATGTTGTAGCAGGTAGTCAGACGTTGTATCAGGTAATCAGACGTTGTATCAGGTAATCAGACGTTGTAGCAGGTAATCAGATGTTGTATCAGGTAATCAGACATTGTAGCAGGTAAACAGATGTTGTAGCAGGTAGTCAGACGTTGTATCAGGTAATCAGACGTTGTATCAGGTAATCAGACGTTGTATCAGGTAATCAGATGTTGTATCAGGTAATCAGATGTTGTATCAGGTAATCAGATGTTGTAGCAGGTAAACAGATGTTGTAGCAGGTAGTCAGACGTTGTATCAGGTAATCAGACGTTGTATCAGGTAATCAGACGTTGTAGCAGGTAATCAGATGTTGTATCAGGTAATCAGACGTTGTAGCAGGTAAACAGATGTTGTAGCAGGTAGTCAGACGTTGTATCAGGTAATCAGACGTTGTATCAGGTAATCAGACGTTGTATCAGGTAATCAGATGTTGTAGCAGGTAATCAGACATTGTATCAGGTAATCAGACGTTGTATCAGGTAATCAGACGTTGTATCAGGTAATCAGACGTTGTATCAGGTAATCAGACGTTGTATCAGGTAATCAGATGTTGTAGCAGGTAATCAGACATTGTATCAGGTAATCAGATGTTGTATCAGGTAATCAGACGTTGTATCAGGTAATCAGACATTGTATCAGGTAATCAGACGTTGTATCAGGTAATCAGACGTTGTAGCAGGTAATCAGACATTGTATCAGGTAATCAGACGTTGTATCAGGTAATCAGACGTTGTATCAGGTAATCAGACGTTGTATCAGGTAATCAGACATTGTAGCAGGTAATCAGACGTTGTAGCAGGTAAACAGATGTTGTAGCAGGTAGTCAGACGTTGTATCAGGTAATCAGACGTTGTATCAGGTAATCAGACGTTGTATCAGGTAATCAGACGTTGTATCAGGTAATCAGATGTTGTATCAGGTAATCAGATGTTGTAGCAGGTAAACAGATGTTGTAGCAGGTAGTCAGACGTTGTATCAGGTAATCAGACGTATCAGGTAATCAGACGTTGTAGCAGGTAATCAGATGTTGTAGCAGGTAGTCAGACGTTGTATCAGGTAATCAGACGTTGTATCAGGTAATCAGACGTTGTATCAGGTAATCAGACGTTGTATCAGGTAATCAGATGTTGTATCAGGTAATCAGATGTTGTATCAGGTAATCAGATGTTGTAGCAGGTAAACAGATGTTGTATCAGGTAATCAGATGTTGTATCAGGTAATCAGACGTTGTAGCAGGTAAACAGATGTTGTAGCAGGTAGTCAGACGTTGTATCAGGTAATCAGACGTTGTAGCAGGTAATCAGATGTTGTATCAGGTAATCAGATGTTGTATCAGGTAATCAGACGTTGTAGCAGGTAAACAGATGTTGTAGCAGGTAGTCAGACGTTGTATCAGGTAATCAGACGTTGTATCAGGTAATCAGACGTTGTATCAGGTAATCAGATGTTGTAGCAGGTAATCAGACATTGTATCAGGTAATCAGACGTTGTATCAGGTAATCAGACATTGTATCAGGTAATCAGACATTGTATCAGGTAATCAGACGTTGTATCAGGTAATCAGACGTTGTATCAGGTAATCAGACGTTGTAGCAGGTAATCAGATGTTGTATCAGGTAATCAGACGTTGTATCAGGTAATCAGACATTGTATCAGGTAATCAGACGTTGTATCAGGTAATCAGATGTTGTAGCAGGTAATCAGACATTGTATCAGGTAATCAGATGTTGTATCAGGTAATCAGACGTTGTATCAGGTAATCAGACGTTGTATCAGGTAATCAGATGTTGTATCAGGTAATCAGACGTTGTAGCAGGTAAACAGATGTTGTAGCAGGTAGTCAGACGTTGTATCAGGTAATCAGATGTTGTAGCAGGTAAACAGATGTTGTAGCAGGTAGTCAGACGTTGTATCAGGTAATCAGATGTTGGTCTAGGTCCAGATGAGTCTTTTTTGGGAATGCTCTCATACGGTTTACTTATAAAACTGTGGAAAGTATCTTCATCATCCCGAACACGGGACACGTAACCCTGGATACACCTGGTCTAGCCCTGGTGGACCGGACTGGACACACCTGGTCTCACCCTGCAGGACCGGACTGGACACACCTAGTCTAGCCCAGGTTTTCTCTTCGCGTCGTGTTTTCCAGCTTGTTTCCGTGTCTGTCTGCTTTCATCACAGCGTCTTCTCTAATGTCAGATTGTTTCTGTCTTTTGAACAGAGTCTCTCGTTCGGGCTGCGGTTCCTCGCGAGCTGGTTGAGGTTCTGGGTGTGGAGGTGAGCACAGCGTCCGTCTGTCTTTCCTGACAGGACCTGGAGAGAAGGGGGGGTGGGTAAAAAAAAAAAAAGGTGTGTGTGTGTGTGTGTGGGGGGGGGGGGGGGGGTGTTACGTGGACAGAAGGGGGGCGTATACCTGGAGAGAGAGGGGGTGTATACCGGGGGGGGGATTTACGCTGATGAAAGGAAACATTTGCAACCAGAAGAGAAATTTATCTTGAACATGTTCGAGATGAGAGAGAATTCCTTCCTGGTGGACATGTAACCGTGTCAGCCCCCCCCACCTGATCTGATGTGTCTCCTGTGATCGGCAGCCTCGCAGCAGCTCGCAGGCCGCAGCGTTCACCGAGGCCTTCCTGAAGAACAGCCTTCTGCCGTCTCCACGCGACGACCTGCAGACCATGCTGACCCACAAGGCCGTGATCCTGGACTACGCTCGCCCCAAGAGAGAGAGAGCCAAGCGAATCAGCAAGAAGGCTAAAGGACTGACCGCTCGGCAGAAGAGAGCGATGAGGATCTTCCAGATTAAGCCTGAACAGCAGAGGTGTGTGTGAAGGATCACGCAGTCGCCGTGGCGGCAGTGTTATGACGTCTGTGTTGTGTTCAGGTACGAACTGTTCCTGCCTCTGCATGACCTCTGGAGACGCTACGTAGTGGACCTGTGTGGTGGACTGAAACCAACGAGGTAATGGGCGTGGAACTGGCCACCTCGCCGCTCCTCAGGAGACGCTGGTCTGATTTCAGATGATGCTTGTTTTACAGCAGTCCTCAGTTTGTGGCGCAGAAGCTGCTGAAGGCGGATTTTCACGGCGCTGTCATCACAGGTAGGGTCGCCACCCGTCCCATAAAATACAGAACCGTCCTTTAATCGACAGACAACGCTGCGTCCCGGATTGATCCAATACCAGACCGAACCAGGCTGAACCGGACCGAACCAGGCTGAACCAGACTGAACCAGGCTGAACCAGACTGAACTGATTTTACCTGGCTGGACCAGGCTGAACCGGACCGAACCGGACTGAACCGGACTGAACCGGACTGAACCGGACTGAACCGGACCGAACCAGACTGAACCAGGCTGAACCGGACCGAACCAGACTGAACCGGACTGAACCGGACTGAACCGGACCGAACCAGACTGAACCGGACCGAACCAGACTGAACCGGACCGAACCAGGCTGAACCGGACCGAACCAGACTGAACCGGACCGAACCAGGCTGAACCGGGCTGAACCGGACTGAACCGGACTGAACCGGACCGAACCAGACTGAACCAGGCTGAACCGGACCGAACCAGACTGAACTGATCTCACCTGACTGGACCACCATCAGTTCTGGGGAGAATGTCCAGATGAGGATTCTGACCTGCAGGGTGTCCAGTGTTCTTGATCGGATCCGGACGTGTCCGTGCCATCCAGCTGCTTTGCAAGCAACTAACTAACTAACTAACTAACTAACTACTAACTGCTGTTTCTGCTGCCAGTGGTCCGGTCTAAATGTCCGTCCTACGTGGGGACGACGGGGATCCTGGTGCAGGAGCTTAAACACGTCTTCAGAATCATCACCGCAGACGACCGTCTGAAAGGTGAGAAACGAGCCGACAGTTCCTGCTTGTTGTCTTGTGTTGGAACGCAGCGTTCCTGACCGCTCCTAAACGTCTAAAAGATCCAGATAAAAACAACAAATGTAGTCCAGTCTGGATGTTTTCACTCGGAGGTTTCTGGAAAACGGTGATTTCAGCGTGAAACCCGAGCCGTTTGGTAAGAAGGACTGCAGGTGGTTCTGGGATGCAGCCGACCTGCGAATTCCGCCGTCCCAGCTCAGAATTCCCAGATCCCGTTTTAGCTAAAATCTGCGGCGAGCCGGAGCAGTGGATCCGCCAGCTGCTGGTGTGTGTGCACGGTGACCAAGTCCTGCGATGCCTGCAGCAACGGCCCAGTTTGCAGCTAAGACTCGGGTCTAAAATGTTGGTAACGATCGTGGTGAAGCTGCAGGAAGCCTGCGCGAGCCGCAGCTGATGAGGAGCGCTTTGTCGTTTAGCAGCAGAGTAAAAGACGATGATCTGCTTCAGCGCGGCTCATCGGGAGCTGCTGTGGATGGGAACGCGTCGCGCCGCCGCAGCTCCCGATGAACCCAGCAGAACTAGCTGCTAAATCACTGTTGCTCAGTTTAAGATGAAATGTGAAGAAGCGAGACGTTTCCTGTGGTCATGTGACGTCCTTCTGTCCGTGTCTGGCAGTGATTCCGAAGAGGAACAGCGTGTTTTCTGTGGAGATCAACGGCTTCGTCTCGTACATCTACGGCAGCAGGTTTGAGCACAGAGCCAGCGAGCGATCTGCCAAGAAGTTCAAGGTGAGAGGGACCATGGACCTGTGAGGAACCACTGGTGTTTCGGTGATCTCCCATCATCCTCTGCTGCCGTTGGCCGTTTCAGGACCTGCAGCAGCAACACTACGGCTACATGCGAGGGACATAAAACAGTTTGACATGAACTTCTGATGAGGAAGTCTGGTTTGAGATGAGTATCTTTGTGATGTGAGCGCTTCTGCCAGAATGGCAGCTTTCCGAGCCGGAGGAGGGACGCTGGAAAGACTCAGCAGATGCAGCTTGGCTGCATGTTTGGAAAGAAGAGTGTCGACTCGCGCGGCGGGATATTTTTAAACGCTCCTCTGTTCATCGCAGCTTCCCGCTCTGCTGAACACAGGATGTCCACCCAGTTCCATCACATCTAACAGCTTCATGTTGCTTTATTTACGTCATTTATCCAGAAATCCTGGAAAGCATGATGACCCAAAGGTAATAAACAAATTCCAGTTCTGTCAGAGTCTGTGTGTGTGCAACACAACTAAAAACACACACACACACACACGTGCGCTGGAGAAGTGGCTCCAGCAGAAACCTGGAGAAACATCAGACATCTCCGTCCAGAAGGGATCAGTCCCAGGAACAGCTGAGACACTGAAGAGGAGGACTCTGAATGAATGAAAAGTTCATGTACTCATCAGGATGAGCCTAAAGAAGCAAAGATGAGTGTGCGAAATGTCCACCGATCACACACACCAGGGTGTGGTGTTATTAAAGCTGGGGTAAGCAATGTTGGGGTGCTAGCAGGATCCTGTCTTGGCTCCTCCCCAAGCGACAACCTCTGGCAGTTAGGTGAATCCTATGCAGAAGTGCATAAAACTGCAGTTCCCACTTCATCCACTAGGGGCTACAAAACAGCAAATCCCCATAGACTCCCATGTTAAAAAGACCAACTTCACAGCAGAAATAAACATGTTTACAGCAGGAATAAACATGTTTACAGCAGGAATAAACATGTTTACAGCAGAAATAAACACGTTTACAGCAGAAATAAACATGTTTACAGCAGAAATAAACACGTTTACAGCAGAAATAAACATGTTTACAGCAGAAATAAACACGTTTACAGCAGAAATAAACATGTTTACAGAGGAAATAAACATGTTTACAGCAGAAATAAACATGTTTACAGAGGAAATAAACACGTTTACAGCAGAAATAAACACGTTTACAGCAGAAATAAACACGTTTACAGCAGAAATAAACATGTTTACTGCAGGAATAAACATGTTTACAGCCTGGTTCAAAAATCCATTTTAGGTTTAATACGTCAGCTTTACCTTCATGACAACTGTGGGGGGAGTGAATTTTTTTCTAATTCGCCCGTTTAAAAGTAATTTAATCTCGGAGTTTGGCAAATTTAGGGGCGTGTCCTTTTGATTGACAGGTATCTATCTCTGGCTTCAAGTCAGAAGAACGTAGAACAACCGCGGTTTTTAGCCGGTTAACAATGTGACTTAGCTTTAGCCCGCTTACATCCGTTAGCTGGTTAGCTCCTGTTATCTCCAGATTAGCTCGGTTAGCTCTTAGCTACAGAAAGCTTGGAGTTCGCTTGATGTCAATCATCCACCATGACGCTCACAGTCCCCCTCTCAGCTCCACCTCTTTACCCATATTTGTATTTTCCGAGCGAGACAACACGCATAACGCTGCCAAGATGGCGATGGTAGGAACCGCCCACCGAGCTTCAATTCAGCTCTTCAGAAACCTACGGGTGACGTCACGGATACTTTGCATATCTCTTTATATACAGTCTATTCTTCTTCCCCTATATTGGCCCCTCCCCTGCCCTAGCTCCTCCCCCTGCCTTGGCTCCTCCCCCTCTGGTTCTGCTCCTTGCGTGATCCAAGGCTTTTTTATTCGCAGCTTTTTCCACCAACGATTTTCTCTTTCTCGGCTGTTTAGCAGGAGGAGACAAATAAACCGAGCCGGGTCGGGAAATCCTTCCTGCGTTTTCTCAGCCATGTTTGCCTTCAGAGTTTCTTCTTCACTACTTTGTATTTTCATCCTAACACGCTGTTTATATGCAGGGTGTGGCTATCAGGTATGCACTGCTGGAGGGGGTGGAGGGGAGCCGGCAGAAGAAGTTTATGAAGTATAAGAAATGAACAACTCCATTTGGTTTTGAATGTTTGGTCAGAGTTTTTACAGATTTACAGTAAACTGAGGGGTCTAATTATATTTATTATTGTTTAGGATTACAGAATGTATAGACTACTATCAGGACGAGGAACCACTTCACCCAGAGTAACAGTGTGTTCAGACCAAATGCGTTTTGAGCATCAAGAGCGGCAGGTTTCAATGTAAAGTCTATGGGGAGGCAAGGGGGCGTCGAGCTTTCTCGCGTCGCATTTTGAGCGTTTTGGGCATTGGCGTTCCATGCGAAACGCGCGTCAAAATCCAGAGATGTATGGCAAGCCGATGGTATGAAAAATCGATGAAAATTAACGCCGTATTCTAAACTGTAAAAAGCGGCATGTGCCGTTTTTTACGTGCAAACGCGTTGTGAATCTGAATGCACGGTGGCGTAAATTACGGGCGCTCGCGCAAAAGACGCGTGGTGGCATAAATTACGTGCGGTGGCGTTTTATGCATATTTTATCTTTAACAGGCTGTCTTCTGACTGCTCAACCACTGGATGTTCAGGCTTTGTACCCAATCAGTGCTTCAGCAGTCATGATCAGAGGATCACTGATCCTTGGTGAAAGAGAGAACGTAGCCTACATACATACACACACACCTGCCATTCTGGTCCTGTGTTGTACCTGTTATTGGGCACTTTTGTGCATGACACTAAAATAAACGAAGCCAAGTAATCAAATATATAGTTCACTGCTGTATTTTCTTTTGTTTGATCTCGACTTATCGTGTTTGTAGTTACAGTTAACACAGTCTGCACGCCGACTACGGGCATGAGGTTCGTACAAGGGTTATCATAGCCGTCATTTTGATGGCTCGTACAATACCTGGTGTCAATTCAGTCAGCAAAACAAAAGCTAACAATAATTTGGTCTGTAAAGAGCAGCTGATAATAAACACGAGCCACAAAATGAGTTATAAAGTTATTAATTCATCCGCAACCGCAGTGATTGCGATTGGAATTGCAGATACATTGGATGCGCAAGAACGTTTCTTTCAAACTCTTTTTGTAATTTTAATAAATTATTTCTATTTTGCTGCTTGTTTTTTCTGAAATAAATGTATATATTTTCCCATAATTGTGTAATTTTTTCAAAAACCTTGGTTGAGTCAGCAA